>NC_142520.1:3847200-3999700 GCF_964205215.1 Stylophora pistillata
ATTGTCTAAAGTACCCTAAAACTGAGGACAGGTTTACTATTTGAAAATATAAGGTCATGGGAAAAGTCATCACCCGTCAGATTGCTCTGTGTGGGTTTCCCACACCTCAGAATTGCGCAGTTAATAATATTGTACCGTTCGCATCTACATCTGTTTCTATAATTTTTATTCCGAAAGTTTTTTCTTCACTGGAACAATTGAACAACTAAATCAGGGGTCTTTTTACAAATTGTACAACGTAGCATGCGCCTGTCGCTATTTTACACAAACTGCCCGAGGTGTTAGGGCTTTTAATTTGTGATAAACAAAAGCTAAATTTAGCTAGGAAGGTGTTTTCTTTAATTGAACGTGTTCATATTCATCACGAGCCACAGGTAAACGGAAGTTCAAATATTCGAAAAGGCTGGTTGCTATGGAGTGACGTCATAAACCGGATAAGTTTTACATCATCGCCTTGACAGCCTTTTTCGATAATTGCTCGCAGTAGTTGCTTGAATTTGTACAATCTGTGTTCCTGCAGGGTACAATAAAGCTTTTTTTTTTATTAGGGGCTGGATCGGCCTATTGACATTTGAAGATTGGATTTCATATTAATATGCGTAAGCAAAAGCGGGAATGTTTAGTTTCCCGCGGTTGAGTGCAGTCATAGATCCCTTCAAACTTCGAAGGGTTGAATTGCTTCATTCTCCTCCAGATGAGTCAAGAGAATGGTTTATCTTAAATTTCAAGAAATGTGGCATAAGAGTCAGCAAGTTTTTTGAAGTAGCCTGTTAGTGGCACATTTTCCAAGCGTTTTGTACGGTCCAGCTTTGAAAAATGGCGGAAGCTTGGATGGCCGATATGTTCAGAACAACAAAGTGGCCATCGCCTCTCTATCTGGAGTTGTTTCTACCATCTTCCGGCAGAAATTCGAAGAAGGAGAAGTGGTGAGATATCTTTGGTTGATCGATAAAATATATTCGCCTAAAATCAAAACGGAGACTAGCAAGACTCGACCGAGCGATGACTTTTGCGAGGAGCTGAAAGCTGTTCGTGATGCCTCGGCAGCTATTCGAATTGAAAACGATCGACTCAGAAGGCCGACCTCAATTAAGCGCGGAGTCAGCTAGAATTCCTATTAGAGGAAATAAAAGAGTTAGGTAAGTAAGACCAGCATCAGAGTTAAAATTGAGGAGAAGGTCGCCGCAAGGATATGTGGACATCGATGAAATGTATATCGTAGCTGTCAGGTCCACAGTCCTGAGGTGTGGCGAATGCTCAACGACATCCTTGACAAAACTAAAATTAACAGCAGCAGCCTACTGCAAGCGTTGGAAACAATACTGGAGGACAGTAACCCTCAGTTTTTGCAATCTCTCAGAGCACCAGACTGGACCCTGCTGTTTTTCAAACTGCAGTCGAGGATCCTGGATCAAGAAAAGCTTGGCAAACGTTACTTAGCATTTCCAAGCTAAGACGAACCTTGGTAAGTCATAAAGTTTATATTTTTATTAAGATTGGAAAAAGTGAGTTTGCTGTCTTATGTTTTGTCGTGAATGCTGGTTTTACGGTGTATCAGAACTCATCTTTACTTGGCAGGAAAATCACATAATTGGCTGAGTTTGATTTTACTCTGAGCCTCTAAGTCTTCTAGCTATGATCACTTTTTATGGTTACTTTAGGAGAAATTTCGGGTTTGTTTCCTTGATAGGGTCTTGACAGTATTATAATTTATTTCATTTCTATTTTATTTCATCTCACTTGGGATACTTAGTTTGATGGACAGTTGGTATACTGCCGGCCGACTGTTGGCCGACAGTCGGCCGACAGACTTTTAGGGGAGCTGTTCTTCACTTTTACCCAGTTACCAGCAAAAATATGGTAAGCTTGGATTATAAAGGTGGAAATTAAATTCACTGTTTTTTTTTCTGTCTGTTTCAGATGGAAGGGGTTAAGAGATGACTTGCTCTTTCTCCTTGAAGAAGAGCCATGTGATGTTAATTTGTGTGCTCTGCCTGCAGTGTATAACATTTTAATTTTTAAATTCTGTGCACGCATTGTAGTAAGGCATAGTCAACATTGTTTCATTTAAAAAATATATATTTTCTTGAAGTCTTATCCTGTAACAATATTATTTTGTTTAGTGTTGCCTGGTCACTTCTGAGATATATATTTATTTGTCATATTTCTAAGATTTATATGGCATTCAGCCTGAGATGTTCTGGGATATAGCAAACTTAGTTTTTCATTCCCTGTTAATAGAGGGAAATTATGTCTTTCCTTTCTGGTTCACCCAGGCTAAAGTCCTTCATTCAGAGTAATGCCTGAGCACTTCTGGGATATATAACATACCTAGCTTTTCATTCATGGTCAATATAGGGAAGTGTTGTCTATCCTTTCTGGTTCACACAGGCTGAAGTCCAGGCATTCAGAGTAATACCAGAGCACTTCTGGGATTTATAACATACTTAGCTTTTCATTCATGGTCAATATAGGGAAGTGTTGTCTATCCTTTCTGGTTCACCCAGACTGAAGTCCTGGCATTCAGTGTAATGCCTGAGTGCTTCTGGGATATATAACATACATAGCTTTTCATTCATGGTCAATATAGGGAGGTGTTGTCTATCCTTTCTGGTTCACCCAGGCTGAAGTCCTGGCATTCAGTGTAATGCCTGAGCGCTTCTGGGATATATCACATAAATAGCTTTTCATTCATGGTCAATATAGGGAAGTGTTGTCTATCCTTTCTGGTTCACCCAGGCTGAAGTCCTGGCATTGACTGTAATGTCTGAGCGCTTCTGGGATATATAACAAAGTTTTACATAGCTTTTCATTCATGGTCAATATAGGGAAGTGTTGTCTATCCTTTCTGGTTCACCCTGGCTGAAGTCCTGGCAATCAGTGTAATGCCTAAGCACCTCTGGGATACACAACATACTGAGCTTTTTATTCATGGTCAATATAGGGAAGTGTTGTCTATCCTTTCTGGTTCACCCAGGCTGAAGTCCTGGCATTTAGAGTAATGCCTGAGCCCTTCTGGGATATATAACATACTCAGCTTTTCATTCATTGTAAATATAGGGAAGTGTTGTCTATCCTTTCTGGTCCACCCAGGCTGAAGTCCTGGCATTCAGTGTAATGCCTGAGCGCTCCTGGGATATACAACATACTTTAAGTTTCTTCATTCATGGTCAATACGGGGAAGTGTTGTTTATCTTTTCTGGTTCACCCAGGCTGAACGGAAGTTCTGCTATTCACATTAATGCCTTTGTGCTTCTGGGATACCTAACATTACGTATGATGCACGATCCTCGCAGTAGATAGCGCTATTTAAGCAACAGCGAAAATCAGACCTGAAAAAAATCTGGCCTGTACGGGATTCGAACCACTGACCTCTGCGATACTAGTGCAGCGCTCAAGTAGAGCGATACTAGTAGAGCGCTGCACTAGTATCGCAGAGATCAGTGGTTCGAATCCCGTACAGGCCTGATTTTTTTCAGGTCTGATTTTCGCTATTGCTCAAATAGCGCTATCTACTGCGAGGAACGTGCATCATACGTATCTAATACCGCAGTTCAAAATATATGAATTTCATATATTTCATTGTATCTGATACCTAACATTCTTATTTTCTTTGACATTCACAGGTTAATCTAGGGAAGTGTTGTCTATCGGCCTTACTGGTTCACCCAGGCTGAAGTCCTGGCATTCATTTTAATGCCTGAGCGCTTCTGAGATATTTGACTTACTTAGCTTTTCATTCATGGTTAATATAGGGAAGTATTGTCTATCCTTTCTGGTTCACCCAGGCTGAAGTTCTGGCATTCAGAGTAATGCCTGAGGTTTTCTGGGATATATAATGTGAAGAAATTCTTGTGACGCAAACTTTTCTGTTATTTGAGCTCTTCACCTATATCTACAGCAGAGCGACAGGAATAAATAGTCGTTTGAGACAAAAATTTAAAAAACAGCTTCATTTACTGTTAAAAGTCGCCCTGCAAACCGCGACGGGAAGAGAACATCAAAACAAAAAATGCTGCCAAAAAAACTCAATAAATAACACAAGGCAAAACACTGCTGGTACATTTCTTTGCGAAGCTAGATCGTGAAATCTCGGATGCGACGTTTTTGTAGGACGTAAACACACGACGACGATTGATTTCCTGACAAACTGGGTAATATGAGATAATATAAAGTATGAAACAACACGAAGTAACGTGCACAGCCTCAAGTGATCGATATACCGTATTTCCTTGAATAAGTGCCCACCCCTCGGCCATTCAAACTTGTAACTCTGAATAAGTGCGACACCGGAACCCTTTCTTTTTCAGCTTTCATAACATTTTAACTTTTACTACCTTAGATGAATATGTTGGGAGAGATTCTTGCTTTAAGATTTATATTACGCCGATGTATTACCTTTCCTTTTTATATGGCTGGCTTCGCAAGCGGTGCAAGATGCAGCGAATTCTGTGAGCTGATTGGCTATTAACCCTTGCTTATTTTTCGTTTTCTGCGGTGGCCAGCGTTGCAGCCATTTTGTCTTTGTGTAACCTGCAGGCAAGCTCTCGCTTGGCTCTTAACGCTTGGCTCAGGTTTGAGTCCTCCTGCTTGGTCAATAACGCATTACTGGATCTACCGCGCTCTATGTTAATTTCCAAACCACCCTAGCGCACGGCGCTTGACTCAGTATTTAAAGTTGGTTTCTCGGAAAAAGTCAACGTCCCACCCCTCTCAAGAAGCTTTTAGAATATAAAAATTCAAAGACTTTCCAAGGATTGGTTGAATTCATTGGGGAACTTGCCCTGAAATTCACGGACTTGCAAGACAGTGCAACCCCTGTTAAAGTTCAAGGGAGTTTAAACTTGTTCGTAACGTGTCATTAAACGAAAGTTGGTCTTTGTCTGTTTAAAAGCTTTGTCAGCTTGTTCAACATCTATCTTGATTTGAAAACGATTATTACTACCCCCGGTCTCTGTTTATTCACGATTTTAATCATCGTTGCGGAGGAGGTAGCGTAAAAAGATTTTCAACACCAGTGCCTTAATCACATCGTACCTATAATTTCTGTAATCTCTCGCAACTATCTAGAGGATTCCGGCACCAATATAGGTCATCTGAAGGCCAGTGACAAAGAATCTTATGAGTACTGCATGAATATAGTTTAAAAAAACTGGAACAGTGTGTAAACTATAAATGCGACATAAAATATTAGTAAGGAAAAGCCACCATGTATTGTGAACTCTGCATCAAACAACAAAAGAAATTATAGGTTGTAATACGCTGAGTTTATTCCCAATAACTGGTACCCGGATGCTCAAAACTTACAGCACCAAGCATCAGCTGTCAAAGATTCCGAACACAGCGGAAAAAAAGTCGTCGGTTCTGGAATTTACTTTGTCTCCGATCCGAAAACAAAAATCTGGTAAAATTGATTAGAAAACAAAACACTCAGGCCGCCAGTTACATGTCGTAGTAAATAAGCGTCTTATTATTATGATTATTATTATAATATCGCAGTATACACTTCTGAATGTTTCAGCTTACAAATACAATTGATAAAGGGCGCCAAAGGCGTGGCCTATTCAATTGTCACTACTGCATAGATAAAAACTAAACTTTAAAAAAAAATTGTGTGCCCCCAGACCCTAAAAGGAAACAAATGTTCCCTCAACCTATTAAAAAAATGCTTGAACCAAGCGTCGTTTTAAGGAACTTAGTCCGATAGGACCTTAAAAGTCCAGACACAAATAAACCTAAAAGTTCTAAAATGGTGTACCCATAGACCCTAAAATGGAGATAAATTTTTAAAAGCTAGCTTAAAACTAACGTCTTTGGAAGAACTTAGTCCGATAAGACCTTGAAAGTCCTGGAAATGTCGAGGGAGCTAAAAACTACAGCTTTCTGCATGTTCCTTAGCACTGAATGACATCGGCCACTTCCAACCAGTTGGCGTATGCTTCCCTTGACCCTTTGCAAGCTCCTTCCAAGTGCGTCTACTATACACCGAATGCAAACATGGCGTCCAATTTGAATTGCCACTGTTCTGGACTTACTAGCCTCGTCTTCACGCGGAAACACAAAAGGATTATTAAATGTATGAGAGGCTAGTGAATCCAGAAGAGTGGCAACTCAAATTTTACGCCATATTTGCATTCGGTGTATGATGCTATGCTGCTCAGTGGATGGATAACGAAACAATACTTAACCTCCAGTCACAAAGAGGCAAACTGAGGCGAGAAGCACATCAGTCAAATTTAGAATCTTCTCGGTCTGCTTTCCGGGAAGTACGACATGAAATAAAGAGCGCTATACGCAAAGCTCGTCAAGCTTTCATGGAAAAGGCTTTGCTGTCCAACAAGTCTAAGGAAGTCTGGTGCATGGTTCACTGTGTACTCCACCCTTGTCAACAGCCTTTAAGGTACGACCCAGACAAGTTTAATCTTCATTTTGCTACGACCGCAAGGAGAACGCTTGGTGTTGAATCGACCAACCAAGATAGACTCTTCCAGTTCACCCGCGGTCTTACGGATAAAGAGGGCGTCTTTCCCCTGGAAAGTGTTACACAAAGAGAAGTCCTGGAACCCTTAAACTACTACGCACTGACTGTTCGACCGGATCCGACCAATTGCCTGCCCGGTTCGTAAAGCTGGTTGCTAGATACTTGGCCGGCCCTCTCACAACTATCATCAATAACTGTATTTCAAAGTTGTACTTACCGCATGCCTGGAAACTCGCGCGTATCAGCTCCATTCCAAAAGTTGACACACCTGTCTCGGAAGATCACTTGCGTCCAGTGTCGACTCTTCCCGCACTTTCTAAGGTATCTGAGAAGCTTGTTGCCTCTCAAATGACTGATTTCTGCACTAGAGAATTTCTCCTTAGGGACACCATCTCAAGCTTTCGTAAGGGGCATTCGGCCTCTACGTTACTCTTAGGTATAAGGGACGACCTATTGAGTGCCATAAAAAGGAAAGAGGTAGCCCTTATGGTACTAGTAGACTTTTCGAAAGCATTTGATACCGTTTGGTTTATATAAAACGGTGATAACCAAGTTGCATCACCTCGGTTTTTCAAAGTATGTCCTCTAATGGCTGGCTAATTACCTATGCGGCAGGAGTCATCACATTCAAATTGATGATCGCAAATCGTCACCCGTGCTCTCCGAATCTGGAATTCCCCAAGGCTCAATCCTTACACCGATGTTGTGCAATCTCTACGTCGCGGATCTTCAAGATATTCCTCCACCTACAATCAAAAGTTTCCAATATTCCGACGATACAACATTATATTCACAGGATGAAATAAATAAATTAAGTTTCCTTAAAGGTAACTTAAAGGTTAACATTGCAAGTATTTAAGTCATCTTTTGGTGACATACGGAAGTTCTGAAATGTATCTTTAATTGAACTTTCCGAAGTCAATTAAAGTGTCCTTATGAACCATTTAGTTAACACTTTAAGGTCACATGAAAGCAAACCTAAATAACCATTTTATGAACGCTTTGAGATCACATGAAAGCAAACCTAAATAACCATTTCATTGATTTTAGGAATCCTCTTAGTTCTTGTAAAGTCAACTTTAGTCAACCAAAACTTCTACTTGTAAATGCATCTTAAAGGTTTCTTCAATCTTTTGTTTCCCTTTAAGTACTGCTTAAAGTTACAGGTTTTGTTGTAATTCATCTTTAGTTGTACTTTCCGATTCTCTTAAATTTCAAGTTTTGTTAACATTCATCATTAAGTGACCTTTAAGTGCCTCTAAAAGCTGCAGGTTTCACTTTCAACTGACTTTTGATTTGCTTAATCACACCCACATTTATATCCCAATAACTTATGATATTTTGGGCAACCTTACAATTGATAGAAAAAGAAGCATCACACATTCAAGTAATAACAAAGTGTTTGAAATTGCAGTGATGAAATAGTTTCATTCAAAACTCATTTGTTCCCCTGAGATAACATAAACCTACAATGAAGCTGAGGATATCCCAGTCGAGCCCCATACATAATTAAAAAAAGAGATGTCCAAATGTTTGAATTACTGATTGACATACTTTATTAAAATTGTTTCACTTTCGTCAATGTATAATATAATCTCAGTCATGCAGGTAATAGAATATTTACCACTATAAAAGTATGACAAATACACAAATTATATAACTAGCTGTAGTAACACACTACACAAAAAGCTATTGATTCACAAATTGTACTCTCAAGTCCAGCTAATAAGAAATGTGATTTGAAATGATACTTGTCTAACAATAAAAAATATAAGTTCAACCTATCAATCTAAAATTCAGAAAAATTTTCTTAATTTGCTACATTATTACAACTGTAATACTTATTAAATATGATCATATACCTTAATTTCTTTTAGTAAACAAGTGATAGAAAACAGTTCTCTTACTCTAAAATGCAGCTGAAACTTGATACACAAAAATGATGAGTACATCTATATAGAAAAAAGTATCTCATGTGGAGGAAATTTATTAACATTGAAGAATTCACGATCACTTACTTTAGATGAGACCATAATTATTCAATGAAAAAGAAGCCTCATACAGGCATGTGAAATAACCTCATTCTAGACTTGTCTTGATATTTTGTAAATTTCGATTTCATTGATTAGTAAAACAATTTTCTCCCTGTATTATTGCCTACTCTGGAAAATTTTCAGTAGGCGAGCATCTCAGAAAAGGTTGCCCATAAACCCTGTGTGACGTTTGTAAGGTCCGTTCATTGCGTGACAGAAATTAGATATGCGCAATAACGACAAGGGCAAGGCTCAGAGTTCGATTAAAACGATTTAAGGTCTCATCCTTGCGCTAAGAGGGAAAAGAGGTATGATGAAATATATTTGATTTAAGTTTGATCTTCCCATTTATTAAGTCATATGGAACACGAATCTTAACTGTAAATCGTCGATTGAAATTGTGTTGTTTCATGTTAATATTCGTTCCCACGTGGAGTTCATTGCATTGTCATCTTGTCTAGTATTTATCGAACAGTTCTTATAATTAATTTGTGTCCAATTAGTGTATTGCTACCGTTTTGTTACAGTTTTTACGTGGTATTAAACATTTTACGAGTCAAAACCGTGAACGTATGGTTTTCTAAAGGCTAACGTCAGCTACAGTAAAAACTCTCCCGTCGTGCGAGGACGAAGATCGATTATGAACTACGCAACAGAACGAACCGAAGAAAACGCTGTAAACGTTCGGTCTTCCTCCCGCGAAAGAGTTCCGACCGAAAAGGGACTTGAGTACCAAACTCAATTGCTTCAAAGAGATGAAGATTCGGCTTTAAGAGCATGGAAAAGGCAAATAGAAACAACAAAGGGTGCTCTCGCATTCTCCACCGATATAACGCTTTTGCATCAAGAACGATGTAAGCTAGAAACACGAATGAACGATCTTGCGAATGCGTACTGCAAGCTGATCGATGTGCTGGACTCCGAAGAATCCAAATCCAACGCGACGAAAAATAACGAGAAGTTTCTACGAGAAACAGAAGAAGTTTGCAAAAACCTAAACGCTCGAATTTCCGAACTGAAATCCGAGAAGCGCGAACAGAACGAAGAGCGCGAGTCTGTTTTCTCGAAGCGCTCCAGCCGGAGTAGGAGTTCCCGCAGATCTGGAAAATCATCACACTATTCGAGTTCTTCCCTCGGGAGGGCAGAGATGCTAGCCAAGGCCGCAAGACTCGGCGCCGAGCTAAAATTCCACGATATCGAAAGTGAAAAGGTCGCCGCTCTGAAAAGGCAAGAAAGTGACATCAAGAAATTACAGATGATCAAAGAGCTAGCAGCTACTACCGCCGAAATCGAAGCAGTAACCAAGCTCGAAGAGGAAAGTTACGAACGCAGTCTCCCAGAAGAAGAAGAAGACCCCTATGGCAGAATACATGAATATCTACAGTCACAATTAAGTACCGTTATCGACAACAGCTCCTCCGCCGAAGCTGTCCCAAACCTGGGGAATGTGGTCACTACTGCATCCCCCGAAATGAACGCCCATACTAACGTGACATTTTCGTCGATGCCGCCAGTAACACTCAATTCGCAGCAGCCTTCTTCCAAGTTACCGCATCCAGTGTCTCCTCCTTTCCCTGTGAAGTCCACAGCAACGCCACGAATAACAAATCCAGCTATTCTCCACACAGACTCAACAACGGGAAGCGGTAATCCACTAAAGTTGACCGGTGACGAAACCATTCTCACGAAATTAGCCGATGTACTCGCTCAACGACAAGACAGAGACTCTCTACCTCGTCCAGAACCTGAAGTGTTTAAAGGCGACCTTCTTCGCTACCCGATGTGGATCAAATCCTTCGAGACATTCATCGAACGAAAAACAAAGGATCCATCTGAAAGGCTGTATTATCTCAGCAAGTTTACAGCCGATGGAGCCAAAGAAGCAGTAAGTGGTCTTCTACCCTTAGATTCTGAAGAGGCCTACGTTGAAGCTAAGAAGATTCTCGCGACCCGATTTGGCGATCCCTTTCTGGTTTCAAATGCTTATCGAAGAAAAATCAGCGAATGGCCAAGGATTCTTCCGAAAGACGGCTCAGGTCTTAGAAGGTTCTCAGACTTTCTGCAGCACTGCTGCACCGCTATGCACTCCATAAGGTACTTGGAAGTACTTAACGATCCAGAGGAAAATCAAAGGATACTTAGAAAGCTTCCGAACCACTTAGTTTCAAGATGGAGCCGTATTGTAGACAAGTCGATTGAAGAGGAACGAGAAGAAGGTCACAGTAGAGAAGCCTTGGGTCCAACCGAAGTTAATAGTACGGAAAACGCAAGGGGGGCCAAATACCCGTCGTTCGAAGAATTTTGTCGATTTTTGAAAACAGAGGCAAGGATCGCATGCAATCCCATTACCTCTCTGCAGGCAACAAGGGAAGAGGATTCGAAAGGAAACGGGGACAAGTGGAAACCAAACAGCAAATTCCCAAAGTATAAGGAAAGTAAAGATAGTGGATTCAGGAGTTTTGCAACAGGCGCAGAGGAAAGCAGGGAAGGAAAAGAGAAAAACAAAGAGGAAAACAAGGCTAAAAGGACAACCTGTCTCTTCTGTAAGGCCAGTCATGACATTGATACCTGTGATAAGTTCCTACGCCTGCCTTTAACGGAAAGAAGGAACTTTGTGCAAGCCAAGCGCTTGTGCTGGGGGTGTCTAAAGTGGGGCCACGTAAACAAAGACTGTCGTGCAAAAAAACCCTGCAAGACCTGCAATGGACCCCACCCTACTTCTTTGCATGACCAAACCTGGAAACCACAATCCAGACAAGAAACTCCAAACCAAGATAGTATTGCAAATCAAGATACATCTATCTCTCATCGTATTGAAGTTTGTAACATGAAGGGCTTCGACCATGGTACTTCCCATTCCCTGATCGTTCCGGTCTGGCTTTACCATCAAGATGACCCCAAAGTCAAGGTCAAGGTGTACGCCCTACTGGACGAACAGTCAGACGCATGTTTCATAAAGGAGTCAACGCTAACAGCCCTTGGCGTGGATGGCCCTAAAGTGGATCTAGAGCTTTCTACCGTACTCGGTCAGAAAACCATCACAAGTAAAAGGGTAACTGGACTCGCAGTTCGCGGAGTCAATGAAACGACAGAAATCACTCTTCCAAGAACGTACACTAGGAACGTGATTCCTGCTAGACGCAGTCAAATCCCTAGGCATGATACCGCTCTCAAGTGGCCTCACCTGGAAAGCATCGCCAGTCAACTGATGCCTCTTGATACCGAAGCCGAAGTAGGCCTGCTGATAGGAGCCAACTGCGTTCGAGCGCTTAAACCACACCAGGTGATCCTCGGAAACGATGACGATCCGTACGCAAAAAGGACCGCACTTGGCTGGGGAATCATCGGCAAAACCAACGTGCGAAGTCAGGATGAAGGCACCGACGACGTCAGAGACGATGTTTTCTGCAACCGTATAATCGCCTGCGAAGTTCAGCAAGAAATTCAAGCAATGTCGAACAAGAAGACATGCCACTTCGCCCTGAAAACGCAAGTAAAGGAAGTTTTAAGTCCACTCCAAATATCCAAGATGTTCACACTTGACTTCAACGAGCGTGCAACCGAAGAGAAATCCCTTTCCTTTGAAGACAGAAGGTTTCTAACCATAGTGCAAGAAGGTATCCATCAAAGAAATGACGGACACTACGAGATGCCCCTCCCTTTAAAGAATAATAGCGCTGAGCTGCCCAACAATAAGGAATTGGCGTTAAGCCGCCTCATGAAATTGAAGCAAAGGTTGAAGAGTGATACTCAATACCGAAAGGACTACGTGGACTTCATGCAAGACAACATTAAGAACGGGTTCGCAGAGAAAGTACCAAAAGAAGAAGTCTCCGATAAGAGCAAGCGAGTCTGGTACATTCCACATCATGGAGTGTACCACAAAAGGAAACCCGGGAAAATAAGAGTCGTATTTGATTGCAGCGCCCTGTATCACGGCTTCTCCCTCAATCAGCAGCTTTTACAAGGTCCAGACCTCACCAACAATCTTATAGGGGTGTTGTGTCGATTCCGAAAGGAACAAATAGCCTTCATGTGTGATATCAAGGCGATGTTCCACCAAGTAAAGGTCGACGGCATTCACCGCGACTACCTCCGATTCTTGTGGTGGGACGATGAGAACTTCGACAGCAGTCCAGTTGAGTACCGAATGTCTGTCCACCTTTTTGGTGCAACTTCCTCCCCTGGATGCGCTAATTTCGCCCTTAAGACCACTGCAAATCAATATGAAAGTGTTTGTGGAAAGGAAGCAGCCGACTTCATAAGGAAGCATTTCTACGTCGACGACGGATTGAAATCGGTCGCAACGGTCGAACAAGCAAAGAGTCTTATCAGCAGCACCAAGTTATTGTGTCAAAAGGGAGGCTTCCACTTACACCAATTCACCTCAAACAATAGCGAAACTCTCAATTCTATCCCTCCTGAAGACCGAGCCACCGACAAAAGGAATCCCAGTCTCGTAAGCAACGACCCAGCAATAGAACGCGCATTGGGTGTTCACTGGTGTATAGAGACCGATACACTTCAGTTCCGGATTGTACTAAAGGATAAACCACTCTCAAGAAGAGGAATTCTCTCTACTGTCAGCTCTATCTACGACCCCCTCGGCCTGGTAGCCCCTGTTATTTTGCAAGGCAAAAGTATCCTTCAAGAACTGTGCCGCGATGGAGTTGGCTGGGACGACAAAGTGCCTGAAGATATTAGACCAAGATGGGAGAGATGGCGTTCCGAACTTCCCGCCCTAGAGAAGTTGAAAGTGCCAAGATGCCATAAACCGAATGAATTTGGAGAAATTAAGACAGTGGAACTCCATCACTTTTCCGACGCCAGTCAGAACGGATATGGACAGTGCTCATACCTTCGCCTGACAGATAGTAACGATCGCATTTGCTGTTCGCTCGTAATGGGTAAATCACGCGTAACCCCATTGAAGCCCGTCACTGTACCAAGGCTCGAGCTAACCGCGGCAGTCGTCGCCTCTAAGATAGGCTACGTCTTACGTAAAGAGCTAGAGTACGAAGAAGTGAAGGAAACGTACTGGACAGATAGCAAGACGGTCCTGGGTTATATAAATAACGATGCAAGAAGATTCCACGTCTTCGTAGGAAATCGAGTACAAGAGATTCGCGACAAGACATCGCCAGAACAATGGCACTATATAGGAACAAAGGAAAATCCTGCCGACGTCGCCTCTCGTGGTTCTAGTGTGCAAGAATTAATCGGCAATAGCTTGTGGTGGAACGGCCCAGAACTTCTCTGAAAGCCTGATAAAGATTGGAATCTCACCGATGCTTCTCCTGAGATCTCACCTGATGATCCCGAAGTTAAAGGGGTTTCCGTTCTAGCGATACAAGCCCGGAAACCATGGTCTGTCCTGGAACGCTTAGAATACTTCTCCAGCTGGCATCGTGCCAAGAAAGCTGTTGCTGTTTGCCTTCGCCTCCAAGAGAAGTTCCGACACGCGAACAATAAGGAAGTTAAACAAGATTCCAGCGATTCGAAGTCAAGTAAATACATCCCTGTCAACGTCGAGGAATTGCAAAACGCCGAGGGCGAAATTATTAAGACTGTTCAGAGAGCAGCCTTCCCCGAAGAAATTAGTAGAATGAAGAAGCTGAACGTCCAAGAGCAAACGCGCGATGAGAAAACCATCACACGCGGAAACAAGGCTATGAAGAAGGCAAGCTCTCTCTATCAACTGGACCCGTTTCTCGACGCAAACGGAATACTAAGAGTGGGTGGACGAATTAGACGTTCCAGCCTGTCGTACAGTACGAAACATCCCATCATCCTTCCAAGGAAAGGACACGTAACCGAGTTAATCATCTGCCACCACCACCAGAGGGCCGAGCATCAAGGTCGCGGAATGACCCATAACGAAATAAGGTCAGCCGGCTACTGGGTGATTGGTGGAAGTTCGGCTGTATCGAACCACATCGCGCAATGCGTAAAGTGCCGGAAATTGAGGGGAACTCCCCAAGACCAAAAGATGGCCGACTTGCCAGAGGACCGTCTCGAACCTGCCCCTCCGTTTACATTCTCAGCGGTAGATTACTTCGGTCCGTGGTATGTAAAGGAAGGTCGCAGAGAACTGAAACGCTACGGAGTTCTTTTCACGTGTTTGTCCTCCAGGGCCATCCATCTTGAAGTCTCAAACAGCTTGGCCACAGATTCTTTCCTCAACGCCTATCGTCGATTCGTCGGCCGTCGCGGCCCAGTGCGCCAATTACGATCAGATCAAGGTACAAACTTCATCGGCGCAATGAACGAACTCAAGCAAGCTGTCAAGGAATTGAACCACGAAAGGATCAGAGAAGAGTTGCTCATAACCAACTGCGATTGGATAGAGTTCAAACCGAACGTACCACATGCAAGCCACTTTGGCGGAGTATGGGAGCGCCAGATAAGATCAGTGAGAAATGTTTTGGCATCGCTACTAGAGAGCCACGGGATCCAACTTGATGATGAGTCTCTAAGAACCTTTATGGTGGAAGCGGAAGCTATCGTTAACTGCAGGCCACTCACCGTGAACACCATAAACTCCTCACGGAGTCTCGAGCCACTCACTCCCAACCACCTATTGACCATGAAGTCAAGGGTAATCATGCCTCCTCCCGGTGATTTCAAACGTGCAGATCTCTACCTGAGCAAGCGATGGCGTCGCGTCCAGTACTTGGCCAACGAATTTTGGAATCGATGGAGGAAGGAATTCTTGCAGTCGTTGCAGCCAAGGAAAAAATGGACTGCAGTCAGAAGAAACCTACAAGTGAACGATATCGTGATTGTGATAGACGAAAGTTTGCCAAGGAACCGCTGGAAGCTTGCTCGTGTCCACGAAACCTTTCCCAATGATGACGGTCTGGTCAGGAAAGTTAAGATGGCGATTGCTACAGAGTGCCTAGACGATTCAGGCAGACCTACAAAACCGACTGCCTACCTGGAAAGGCCCGTCCAGAAAGTAGTCCTATTACTGCCTTGCGATCGAGTTGCAGACCAGGGAATCCCCACCGAAGAGCCGCAACTTTAAAGGGGGCAATAATGCTCTCCGAACTCTCATAGCATAGAAAGATAATAAGTAAAGAACAATACATGACTGATTAGGTTTGTTTCGTTTCGTAAATTGTTGCCAATTTAGGGGAGCCATGTGACGTTTGTAAGGTCCGTTCATTGCGTGACAGAAATTAGATATGCGCAATAACGACAAGGGCAAGGCTCAGAGTTCGATTAAAACGATTTAAGGTCTCATCCTTGCGCTAAGAGGGAAAAGAGGTATGATGAAATATATTTGATTTAAGTTTGATCTTCCCATTTATTAAGTCATATGGAACACGAATCTTAACTGTAAATCGTCGATTGAAATTGTGTTGTTTCATGTTAATATTCGTTCCCACGTGGAGTTCATTGCATTGTCATCTTGTCTAGTATTTATCGAACAGTTCTTATAATTAATTTGTGTCCAATTAGTGTATTGCTACCGTTTTGTTACAGTTTTTACGTGGTATTAAACATTTTACGAGTCAAAACCGTGAACGTATGGTTTTCTAAAGGCTAACGTCAGCTACACCCTGGGCGGATTCTCTCTTTAGCTCTTGAAGTGAGCTTTTTCTTAAAGGCCTTGTCAAGTTTCTTTTCAATTTTTTTCATTCTCCTTTCCCACTGAAGGTGATGCAAAGAGTATTTTGTTACTTTTGAGGTATTTCCATCGACATCCTTGTAGCAGCTTTCCTCACTGCTCATTGCATCCATGACAAGAACCTCTGCTGCTCTCCCCTTTTCATGCTGGTTGGCCCAGTTGACCAGCTCCAGGGCTGCAGTTCGTCTCATTAACTTCTAAAAAAAAATAAAAATTATTAAACGGGCATGAGAAGGGTGTTATAGGACTTCAAATGAAAAATATGATCCAAATCCCTAATTTCTCTTGATATATATATGTGTGTACCCATTGTAAGAATGGAATTCTTAAGCATGTTATAATATAGGGTCTCTTTGTCCTTTTTTTTTTTTTTTTTTTTTTTTCATCAAATGGTGCATACAAACTATCATTTAACTCACATCACATTTTAATATTTTTCAAATTTATTTTACAAAGATTTTCTTGGAAGGCTCTAGATACAGACCAGAATACCTAACTTATTTAACAATTTCTCTAATAAGAACATAGTCCCTTAGATGTGTCTATATTCAAACCCATCCAATTTTGAAGTGCCAAAATAAAGACATTCAATGGGAAATAGCTTCCCTCCCATTGATCAAGTGTACTTGAGGGTGTACTCAGTCTGGTAACATTGAACATCTGTTGGACCCCATCATTTGTGAACAGCAGGGTATATGAAAAGTAAAATGTTCAAAATAGTATCCCAGCCAATAAATACCTCTCTTTGGCGACCACTCTTCCAGGTTTTTTGTTTATGAGCCTCATAGTGGTTACCACTCTTCAGCTTCTGTGTTTTCACACATATTTGAAATATCTTTGTAAAGCAGCTGTTTAAAGAAATGATTACGAAAATGCCATGAGAAGCTGTTTGTAAAAAGATTCCCACATAAATTAATGACAATGTTCAAATTTATAATAATTTATGGCAGGCCACCTTGGAATATCTGCCAAGTTATATAAATTTGCAGTATGTCCTTGGTGATTCATTGCTAAGGTGTAAAGTATGCTTTTTTGAGGATCTACCCTGAAGTGTCTCAGATCTAGAGACAAGAAATAAATGCAAAAATTTCAGTTTGCAACATATTTAAATTTCTGTAACATTTGGGAAAGTTAATATGTAAGTTAGGAAAAACTATAAAATGCACCCCCCCCCTCTTGTCCTAAATTTGACCATGTAATGAAGGTGCTCATTAGAGGTTTCAGGGTATCTTACTGTGTTACTGAATGCTAGTTTTATGATGACATTTATGTTGAGGGGAAAGTGGTAAAAGACATGAATTGATGGTGGAGACAAAAAGCAGGGGTATCATTAAGGGCTGGGCAATAGACAAATTGACCAATTTTGAGCACAATTTTGCCTGGATGTTTTCAAGCCAAGGCCTTCAATAAAACTCAAGTTGTTATAAAGGAGATATGCATCAATATGCTTGAGTGCAAAATCCTTATGCTCACCCACAAAATGTAATGACACCCCAGTAAAAGTGAAATGCATGTGCTATGATTATTGGTAGCTACCTTCTATGACTTCTTTTGTCCAAGGACACTTTTCAGGTCCTCCCTGTTGACGTATTGCCTGCTCTATTGTCCGCTCAAAAAGGATGATGTTGCTGTCAGAATTTATTTTAAGACAAAAACAAATACAATTAAGCCTGGTATTCTTATCCGATTGCTTTCAGTACTAATGTATTTGCTTCTATACTTTATTGAACAACTATTGATGTATTTGCCAGCTATGCTTCTTTTTATAATTTAACAATATCTAATTATTTAGTTTTTAATTTTCTTTATATATTGTAAATAATGTTTGTTGATGATTGACCCGCCTCGAATAGCAAATTTGCTATCTGCGGGTCAACATAATCTAAATTATTTTGTAAGAAAAAGAAAAAGAAAGTGTGTGTAAAAGTAACAAGATTAACACTAAGACAAAAGTACAGTCAAACCTCGATTATCCGGACCTGTTGGGACTTAGGTAATCAGTCAGGATAAACGAAAATATGAATATTAATGAGAAAATAATGTAAACAAAAGAAAAGAAGATAAAATCTGCTTCGATGACTCACCAAGTGCTCGATCTTTTGAAAGCAGAGGAGGCAATGTTTTAAACGCACTTTTCCTGAATTTAGACATAATCTCTGAATTTTTTTCCTTCATTAAGTTTGGAAGATCAAAGCTCATTAATAATCATGAAAAAAACGGGACCAGAGAAAAAGTCCGGATAATCGAAAAGTCCAGATAATCGAGGTTCGACTGTAACCACCATAAGGTGTTCACATAACATCTCAATATTTCAAGCAGCAGCTTAGACTCGGATTTCCTCGCTCAATCAAGATAAAGTAAAATATCTCTGAATCTAAAAACATATAATTTACTCACTCTTCGTCAAGATAGAAACCACCAAAGTCATCTTTTTTCAAAAGGAGTTTGTACATTCTCCTCACAGTTCTCTAAAAGAATGAAAAAAAATTCAACAATCAGTTTGTGACGTTTGTCCTATTTCTACTTTCACGCTTTTTAAAAACCCTGAATGCTTGAAGGCTAGATGATGTGGAGCAATCGACACAAGCACAATTAAAAATTAACCTTACCCATCTATGTGAATTAAACAGGCAAGGTCAAGAGGGTCCAAGAGAAAAAATGATAAAATGAATTTTCATACTAGATAATTCTCGTTGATATAAAAGGGAGGAAAAAAACTTTTCTGGTAGACCTGTTTATGGTAAAGGATCATCAAGTAAATGTAACAACATCTAATCATGTCAAATGATTACCGCCGAAATAATTAAGTTAATTATGCATATAATTCGCGCGCCAAACATGTACTCAACATAAATGAAAATCTTCCACGAAACAGAACTGATTCAAGCAAATTATGAACACATATCACATTATTCATGCTTATCAGTTATGTTTTTTTACTCACTCGACAAGCCGGTGGAACTACTACCGTCGTTCGCCTTTGTCTTCTGTTTTGGCGCCGACGGACGTTAGCTGCATTATCAACAGTTTGAAGACGGCTCTCGATCCGCTGAAGCGCTTCAGAGTTTTCTTTGTTGCTGCGCTCTTGCTGCGGCCGAAGCTTTACATTTTCGCTCGCCAGAGCGTGATTGCTGCGGATCAACTCCTCCAGCAACACAATGCAATCGTCGGACACTTTATTCCTTTTTTCGCCGCTGGAACCACATAATGGTTTTGATCGTGCAATCGTCTTTCTGCCATATTCTTTTCTTACTTGCTTTAACTACCAATTAACGGTAAAATAACCACACTACAAGTGCTTCTCTCGGATGCTTTGTTAACAAAGCAGTCAAACGGAATATTGAGGTTCAAAAAAGCGCGAATTAATATTGCTAAACCCAAACAAGGACCTCCTGTTGACATATTGCCTCGTTGTGATGTGTATGGCTAACCGGGTGACGTTCGTCGAGGGTCGAACACACAAGTTTATAGTACAGCGGTTAAAAATTGAAATATGTCGTGTAAGCTGCAGCACGTGTTCCCACGAGGAGTTCAAACCCGAAGTGTGTAAAATCGCACTGAACAAAGGATGAAGATGTACAAAAACGAATGAAAATGCACTTTCTTCCTAGTTACCTTGTGAAGTAAATATTTCGTACCTTAACACCTCATGATTTAATGAGAATAGTCACTACTGTATTAAACTTAAAACCTAAATGTCGCGTGTGGGTGCAGAGCGTGACAAATGAGAATTCCGCACTTGTACCCAACCTGTTTTAAGTGCACCAGCTCGATGCAAGACCAAGATAGAGAAAGCCAGCCCGTTTTTGCGTCAGCGACTTCACTAAAAATATAATGACAGGCAACTAAAGGCTTACTTTATTCTCAAAGTGACTGCCGTTTTAAATTGAAGGAACAGCTTTTTTCACTTACGACTTAATAATTTTACACTTGTTATAAGCAATGAAAGTAGACATTGCATGCCTATCATGTTTGCTCTTCTGTTGGCAGAAAAGGGCAAGTCAACAAGTCATGTCTACAGTACTTAGTCGCTACTAGATAAATAGGGTTAATTTATTACAGCGAGGAGCGCTTTCGTATAAATTATGAAACCGCAGTACACATATATGATTTTCATTTATTCAAATTTATTGGCGGGTTTAACACGAACCAACATAATGACCTGCTCCCAGTTGGCTTGTTAGCTCAGTTTGTAGAGCACTGCACCGGTATCGCAGAGGTCATAGGTTCAAATCCCGTACGGACCTAAAATTTTTTCAGGCCTTATTTCCACCTACTAGATAAGTAGGGTTTATTACTGCGAAGAACGCTTTCATACATTTTATGAAAGCGCAGTAAACATATATTATTTTCATATATTTACTGAGTCGTCGCCATCATAACGCATTCTAGTGTTTTAGTCAAAAATTATCTACGGTTTTTAAATGTCATCCTTTAGCGGGATTTCGCAATACTCGTACTCGCCGGTTTCATAATTTGCCCGCTGACCAAAATTACTGTTTACTCTTACCCTCGACGAACGCCTTCGATAGCAACGTTACCCGGCCAATACAAATGAAGACTCGAGTGTAATTGGAAGCAAGGAAACAGAAAGGCGGGAAAACACGAACTACACGTTCGAACTTTGCTTGTTCAAGTAAACAGCTTCATACCGATACCAAAGTTTCAAAAAGGTTAGTTGTAAATATATCTGAAAATCTAGCCGTGTGTAGGTCAAGGATATCTTGTAACAAAGGAAATTTAATTAAGCGTTAAGTCACGCCGTCGACGTTATCATTCGATTAGATTTCTTGTGCATGGAGGTGATTTCGTTAGTTGTGAATTGTTTTCTTTTAATTGGGATTAGAACAATTTTGAAAGCAAGCTTGTGATAAAAAAGCTGGCACGGCATGCAAATAGAACTCAATGGAGAACAAAGAATTGGGGGGACGGTGTGGGAGGTAATTGACTGTTTTGGAATAAAGGTTGCTTTTCAACAGTAAATTTTTATTTGAACTTGGAAGGAAATTAATAACAAGATTATTTCACTTCAAAGACAGTCAAATAAATAACAATACAACCAATACTGTAGAGTTTTTATTCAGTGGGAGGGGAGAGGAGTGGGCTTACTAGGGACTAAACGTTTTAGTCAGGAAGCCTTGATAGAGATGGGGGTACCTAAAGAGCAAAGTTGTGGCATTGAGCTCGCATGAATGCTGGAGTGTAGCTATTAAAAACCTCATATCAGTGCCATCAAAGGAATGTAAGCTTCATTCCTTGATTGTATTTTGAATTTAAAATTTTAACTAATCATACATGATACTTGTTACAAACCGAAACATCAAAGACATTTTTAATATCTTTGAAAGTTTGGCTAAAGGAAAAATTGCATTGCAATTAAGGATAAAGTATGTCTTAATTCTTAGCCGACTGTCATCTTCCAAATAATAGCTGGTCTGGTTGACCATTTTTTGGTTGTGATAAGTAATATTAATTAAATATGCTGAATCTAAGTTTCCCTTAACTATTCAAATTCTGCTTTTTTGTAGAGATGGGTAAACACAACAAGGAAGAAAGAAAAAGTTTTCAACATTTCTTATCGTGTTCATGGGTAGGAAAAGCTGTGAAAACACAAAAGAGGAGATAAGAGGAATGAAAAGAGAAAGGAAAAAATGGAAACAACAGCAAAGAAACCTTGACAAAGAGAAGACACTTGCGTCTGGATTACAGATCGAGAAGGCTCGCCTTGAGAAACAACAAAAGATATGCGACAATATAATGAGAAAATATTATGATCGATGGCACTCACTTTTCAAGAAAGAAGAGGCTTCAAGAAAGGCTTGGATATCAATTCCAAGGCAATCTGTAGTGCAAGGGAAGGTATGTACAACATTTTAAATCTTCAAAGCCGGAAAGGTTTTAAAGCAGTTGCATCACCCCTTCCTCATCATCGCCCTTAAAGTGGAGGGGGGGGGGGAGTTTGAGGGACTACTTGGGTGTTGTCACAGAATTGGTTACTGCATCTACTTCTTGATATAGTTTAACCAAGTCTTCCTCACTAGAATTTATTTTACCTTTGCCTCTAAATCAAGATACATTTGAGTCATTCCATCTGTTTTAAACCCTTAGGTTATTTCAAATGAGGCAGCCATGTTGAAAGTAGCACTCCATCTACATTTGCTGATCTGACCTTGATGTCACTGCATTTATGTTACTACAAAAAGAAATTTCCATTTAAAATTCTGTGTAAATAAATACATTACAACATGTAGAGAAGCATTTAATAATCATTTATTTCTTGTTCCAAAGAGGTGGGCTAACAAAGGATTAATGAACTTTTTGTCTTGTTGAAATGTAGGTCATTGCAAAAGCAACATGTGAGTCCATTGTGGAAATTGACTGTGCCCTTTTGGAGCCCTCAAAAGATGAATCTGGAATGGAGGTGAAGGTACATGTGGGTTCTGGTGTGTGTGGGTGCTGCAACGAGATGTTTTACAGGGGCAATCCCATTGCAGTTAAAACATTTTATCCTGCTACAGTAGAGGAACTCAAATAGGAGGCAAGAGTCATGTCAAAGTTCCAACATGCAAATTCTCCTCTTCTTGTTGGGGCGTGAACACTGTGAAAGCCTTACCTTCTAGTGTCATCCTTTTACCATGTTTTGGACAAGCCTTTTACAGTGTCTTTGTCACTGAAGAGCAGAAGGTTGAATCTATGACTGGTTATTTGGCTGACCTTGATCAATCAGTTGGCTCAAGCAATATCTTAATTACATAAACAAGGATTTATTCATAGGGATATCAAAGTAGATAGTGTCATTATCTCGCACGTAAACAATGAGTATCGTGCCATATCAATCGATTTTGGCAAATGTGTAGCTTTAACAGCAGTTGGTTCCCTTGTGAAACATTTCACACCTGAAGAACACAAAATTTACAAAAGTAAGCATGGTCACATTGCTCCTGAAATTGTCTGTGATGCCAGTCCACCTTTGCATGCCAGTGATGTGTTCTCTTTTGGAAGAGTGATCTGTGCAGTTGGTACATACCTCCAATGCCACTTCCTTTGTGCTTTGAGGAAAAAGTGCATTCTTAGTGATCTTGAGTCAAGACCACAATTAAGTGATATACCTAATGAACTAGAGGTGCAATTAAAATTTCATATGAAGTGATTAATTTAGGTGTACTAACATAAAATCCTGTTGAAGTTGTTCACTGTTTCTTAGGTTCTGTATTTTTTTTTTCAGGGAGTCAGGAATCTGCTCTTTTTTCTGCCAAGACTTGTTCCCACAAGGGCACTGAAAGCTTTCTCGATGGTACATCATAGGTTGGCAGATGATGAGATGGCACATCTTGTCAGTCAGTGCTTTTGTTGTACTGCCAATGTGTATGTAAAATTGTTACCCTGTATGATTTGAAGCTTTGGATGAAGTCAACAGATTAATATGTATTTCTGTAAAATCAATACTGTCTGTTAGCTTCATAGGGAGATTTCCACAAATAACATTGTTTGTATATATGAAACGAAATTTACACTGATCCATGAAAATAAAAATTTCACAATACATATACGAAAAAAAAAAAAAAAAGGAAAGAAAAGGACCAACTACAGAGAATAACCAAAAGTGCTAACCTCATTATAGTAATGCTTGATACAGACAGTTATTTTTTGTTGCCTTTGTAGAGTGCTAGAAACACAAACTATCACGTATTCATTATTATTGTTTGAATTATTTCTCTGAAATTCCCATTTATTGTGACAGTAACATGAGTGTAGAAAGCTTTCTCAATGGCATTTTGTAAGTTGGGAGGTGAAAAAGTGGCACATCTTGTAAATCAGTGCTTTCAAATGACAGAAGTCTTTCTTTTACCCATTCTTTAATTGCATACCAATGGTTTTGATTAATAAAGCTATTTATTCAGTTTAATTGTAAATGACAGTTTCTTAGGATTTATTGTGACTTGATTTTTGGAGACATGAGCTATAGAACACATTATTTATATTGTAGACAATAATATTTGTTTGGCTGAAGTCAAAATAATTTGTTAGTTTTGTGCAATATAATTATGTTCGCAGTGTTTACAAAAACAATAAAATGTTATGTCTGTGGTAGGCAGAGGCCTGCCACTTTTGTTTGTCCGATTAGTTGTTTTAGTAAGGGTGGATTACATGAGCCGAGTTCACTGTTTGCTAGGATGGTATTATGTGGGCAGGCCAGTCTGACTCATGTAATCAGCCTCTAAGTGGATGATTGGCAGGGCTGTGGCCTGAATTATTATTTCCATCGGATTTCTAGCAAAGGTAAATAGATCAACCATATTTAATTCCAGTTTCATTTACATTAAATTTTATTCTGAATACAGTTGAACCCAGTAAAATTGGGCCACCCTCAGGGAACTGGCAAATGGCCACTAAATAAGGGTTTTTATTTCTTTTTTTGTTAGATCCCAACGAAAACTTATAGCAAATGAACAGCTTTGCTCAATAAGCAAGGTAAATGTAAAGCAAATGTGAAATTTACGTCACATTTGCATGGAATTTTGTCAGGAACAAATACTTGAGTTTAGCTTCAGTTTATAGCTATTGCAAATTTTGTTCAAGCACACTTCTTTTTCAGCTTGAGGATAGTGTTTCAGGAGAAGACATTTCATTCCCAGCAGACAAGGTGGATTACAGAAAGCTAATGGTATCATATATAGGATAGTGAAAGGAAAACCATTACAATCTGTGTCCCTTGCGAGGATTTGAACCTCCTGCAGTCAGCCCAGAGAAGGTGATCCCAGCTGGGAGGAGAGTTTCGTGCGCTCCTCTCAGTGCTTGTCTATTTTCGCGTCTCGAGGAGAGCTGCAGTGCAGATTGCCCATACTTTGTTCTTACCCTCTGGTACCTCGGCAATGATTTCCCCTTATCGTTTTTATTTTTATGCTTTATGATTTTTTTATTTTCATTGATTGATACGAGCACTGAGCCGTTAAAAAGGTCTCAAACCCGGATGCTAGACAAGTCGGTTCTCGGCTGTAACCACCAGAGGACTGTGTCTGTGTTCAAGCGGGGATTTACTTTTCTCTTTTCTCCGGCACCCTTGACATTCAAAGTCAAAGGAATACAAAAAGACTAAAGCCAGGTTGGAGAGTATCTGCTTTTTAACTGAACAACATTAAAAAATTATGGCATTTGCAGAACGGAATGGTGACTGGAGCTTAACTTGAGAGGGGCCACGAGAACTAATTGTTTATATCATATCAGTCAAAAATCAATTATCTCAGAAAAATTGCGCATCACCATATCAGCTGGAAGACAAAAAAAAGTGAGAGCTGGGTCAATATTCATAAGGAACATCTGCTCTATCAGCTGGGCAGAGGAAGAAATTTGGGTGGACCTTTGTGATGATTCAAACCTCAATTTATTTAACATCGCTACCAAACGTTCTTATAGCAGAGCAGAAAGACAAACTTCTGGGTAGACGCATGTGAGGATTTAAACCTCGGGCTTTTCAATCAATATTCCTGGAAAGGAGAAAGATTGTAAGCCTTACATTTAATACGGAGAAAGAAATAAGTCACACGACAAAAGAAAACAAAGGCGAATAATATGAACCAGAAACAATACAAACTTGCCGCAATAGTCTACGAAGGTACTTTCTCAAAGGGGCGTCCATGCCCACAGGCAGTATACAACTCCGACCTCAAAAAAATCTTCAGGGATTGAGTGCGAGGAAGTTTCAATGTTAATCGTCTCAAGCAACGTTCAATAGTAGTTATGTTCTCATGTAATAATTAAAGACGTAAAGATATATGTAGATATGTATAAATACATACACATGACTTTTTTTATATTCAAATTAACTGACGTTCATAGTCGGGTGAACTTGAAATTTCGTGAAATCACGGGAATTTGAAGTCGCCACGAAAGTATCTGTTAATTTCTTTCCGTTACCTTTCCGCTTATGCCTTTCGAAAGTTGAACGTGATTCGCAGCCATTAAAGCGCGCGCAGAAAACATTTCCTTTCTTGTCATCGCACTCCATGCAAGGAGTGAAACCGTCGCTTTCAATAAGATGTTTCAACCCCAGAAAGAATTGTGAGCTCACGTTGCTGCACGTAGAACAAAATTTGCCCTTCTGGCTCATCAGTGTAAGTGTTAGCTGATTTGTGATGAATTTTCTGTTGACAGTTCAGATTACAATGAGACTATCTTTAATGCATGAGTTAAAGATGTCAGAACAGCTATACTCATTTAAATCTCACCTTAAAGTCAAATTAAATGCATTTTAATGAAACACCCTCTTTTGTGCCAAAAAAGAAACCACTTAAAGGATACTGAAAGATTTGCGCTACTAAAGTTAAACTTATGTTCAATTAAAGATTCATTAAAGGTTAGAGTTAGCTTTCGGATATTTTATTTGACAATTAAAGACGATTAAAGCTTTACTCAACCTTTAAGACTGCTTTAGATTTTGCCTAAAGGCACTGAAATAAGAACATTCGTCCTGTGATTCTAGCTGTTCTTCACCGCAGATCACATCTCAAGCGGAAAGCATGAATGCGACCCTGGTAGGCCTCGCTCGGCGCCTGGTCAAATGATTCAAACCTGGCCCTGAATTCTAAGAAAACCAAGGCCATTCTTATCTCAACTCCACAGATGGCTCATGTACATTCTCTCGGAAATCTGGAAGTGCGATTAGAAATCTCCGGTAAACCACTGGAACATATAAATGTTACAAAACTCCTGGGAGTACACATTGACTCGAATCTTAAATTGGAATTTCATATCAGTTCTATTCTCAACTCTTGTTATGCGACTCTGAGAAACTTAAGAAAAATAAGGAACTTTTACTAAATTTTTAAACTGCGGAAACATTTGGTAGAGACATTAATTCTGTCTAAAATAAGCTACTGTGACATTGTTTTTTGTCCACTACCAAAGTTCTTCTCAGCTAGACTACAAAGGCTCCAGTTCGCTATGCCTAGTTTCGTCACTTGTAAATATGTAAACAGGCACTTTAGATCTTGGCTGGCTACCTATCCTGGATCTAAGGGACTACTCGCTACTAAAGACTATTTTTAAAGCACTGTATTCTGATAAGTGGCCCTCCCATCATCATCATCATCATCATCATCATCATCATCATGTTTATTTGTTCAAGCAGGTTGAATTTATTGGCAACTGTATAAGCTGATGTGGACCTGCTGTTTTCCCAGCCAACCCACCCCAGGGGAGGACATCCAGCACACAGGAATCTCGTGCGTGGGAAATTAACGTCTTTTACCCCTTACCCTGTAAGAGACGGGACCTCCGGCTTTACGTCCTATCCGAGAAGACGAAACAATGTGATTGAAGTGTCTTGCTTAAGGACTCAACGTGAAGCCCCAGCCAGGACTTGAACCCGGGCCGTTTAACCCAGAGTCCAGCGCACTGACCACTGGACTACTCATTTAAATTTGCACGTCGTTAAACCCGTTAGGCATCTCCGTTCCAGTGTTGCTCCAAGCCTTTATGTTCCATTTGTACAAGGCACCTTTCAGCATTCAGCAGCCATGATTTTTAATGAATTGCCAGCAAATACAGGAATTGCACAGATTTAAAAGAATACTGCAGGCTCTGCAAGGCGTTCTTAAAGGCGCGCGCTTTGTCTTCCTTGTATGGATATAGAAACAACCACCACCACCAACCAATATATTCTACATATTTACTTTCATGTATAGTTTTTATTACAATTTAGTCATTATAAAAGCCAGAACTAGATGATAATTTGAGAACATAAAAGATGAACGACAGACCGAGTAAATTCATCGTGTCTTTAAATTTGACAACAATTGAACAGAAAACCAAGATGTTAAGTGACAGTTATATTTCGGTATAAACTATACCATTCTCAGACTGAAAATACATACAAAATTAGGAGCTTAAATAGTTACAAAAGGTATACTCAAGAGAACAGGCAAAGTTCTCTGCTGGATTTTAATCCACTGTTAAGTGGTGGTGAATGGCGCCTAATGTGGAAGGCCTCTTTGTATAATAACAGGTTTCAATTATCGTCATAATGTAACATTGTGGCGTTATTCTGAACTACATTGATTGCGTATTCATTGTTGCCGGAAACAGTTGGTGTGATGATGTTATTTAAAGTATCCGGTAAATTAAAGCATGTTCACGTGTTCTGATGAGAAGGGTTCTACAGATGAGAAGGGTTGTATCAGTTTTGCCAATGTAGGATGACTGACAGCCGGGACAACTGAATTTGTAGACGACGTGTGATTTGTTTAGAAGAGGTACTTTGTTTTTGTTGTTGGTGAAGAAGCATAGTTTTGTGGTTTTCTCGCGAATTATAATCTGGGTGTTAGGGTTTTTTAAGTGTCTTCGCAGCTTTCGTTTGAAGGAACGTAAAAGTTGTGATGTTTTCTCGCCAATGTAGGAAATAGAAAGCCAAATGGTGACGGGCTCATCTTTGTTTTCGGGGTTGGTGGCTGTAGTGTGGCTCTTATTGAGGGCGTTGTACGAGAAGCGGCGAATAAGCGCACGAGCAATACGAGACGGAAAGCCGTTCCATGAGGTGAACTTTTTGAGATGTTTTAGTTCAAATATAACCATATTGGATGAGCAGATTCTATGGATGCGGTCGACTAGTGCTCTGATCCAAGAAATTTTGTGACCTCTTCTAAACAAAGTACCTCTTGTAAACAAATCACACTTCGTCTACAAATTCAGTTGTCCCGGCTGTCAGTCATCCTACATTTGCAAAACTGATAGAACCCTTCTCATCAGAACACGTGAACATGCTTTAACTGATAAAGAGAGTGCGATTTACAAACATCTACGCACTTGCGAACATTTAACATTTATACATAATTTATTTCATTTACCGGATACTTTAAATAACATCATCACACCAACTGTTTCCGGCAATAATGAATACGCAATCAATGTAGTTCAGAATAACGCCACAATGTTACATTATGACGATAATTGGAACCTGTTACTATACAAAGAGGCCTTCCACATTAGGCGCCATTCACCACCACTTAATAGTGGATTAAAATCCAGCAGAGAACTTTGCCTGTTCTCTTGAGTATACCTTTTGTATCTATTTAAGCGCCTAGTTTTGTATGTATTTTCAGTCTGATGATGGTATAGTTTATACCGAAATATAACTGTCACTTAACATCTTGGTTTTCTGTTCAATTGTTGTCAAATTTAAAGACACGATGAATTTACTCGGTCTATCGTTCATCTTCAGTTTTCATGTTAGTCATTATAATTTAGTTTTTATATTAAATATTAGTATCGTGGGCCTTCACAGATGAAGAGGCACAATTTTTATGTGGATATACTGTGAATAACCGCCTCCCGGTTAGCTCAGTTGGTTAGAGCGCTGGACTGTTGTGCGGGAGGTCGAGGTCGATGGTTGGAGTCCCGGCCTGACCAACACTCAAGGTCTTAATATAACTAAGGAGAATGCACTACCTTTCTTAAATAACCTTTTATTTTAAGAGCGTGACACCAATTACTTTGAAAGTATTCTCCCTAGTGACCCTCTAAGACACCCGCCCATCCCACCCCAGGGGAGGACATCCATCACACAGTAATCTCGTGCGTGGGAAATTTACGTCTCGTACCCCAACCCTGCAGGAGACGGGACCTCCATTTATTCGTCCCTATCCGAGAAGACTAGAATATCTAACCATTTCTTGATGTTATAGAAAGGTAGCAAATTCTTCTCAAATATTTTAAGACCCTGAGTGTTGGTCGGGCTGGGGCTCGAACCCTCGACCTCCCGCACAACAGTCCAGCGCTCTATCCATTGAGCTAACCGGGAGGCGGTTAGCTCAATGGATAGAGCGGATAGCTCAATGGCGGTCAACTCAGTCTTCAATAAGAAATGGATAGACATTCTAGTCTTCTCGGATAAGGATGAATAAACCGTAGGTCCCGTCTCCTGCATCTATTAATTAGTTAATTTGGTTAGGCAGGGGACGTTAAAGAACCCACTCACGAGATTACTGTGATGTGGTCTGGCCTGTTTACTGGGAAGTGGGGGAAGGGGGCATCTTCAAATAAGTTTCCTTTCGATTGTTTGTAAACTGCTGATGCAGTCCGGCCAAAGTCCCCAAAAAAGTGTTGCGCATTTGATCATATCCACATGTTAATTTGCGCAATATAAATATTAAATTATTATAATTATTATTATTGATTATTATTATTAATATTATTATTATAATAAACCGTTATCACTATTATTTTTATTATTATTATATCAAATACGACACAGCTTGTAAAAATACTTAGCGATACTACATAACAAAACGTCTAATAAGATATATGTATTTGATTAGACGGATTTCATCGATGTTTGCAACCTACTAAGATTAATTGTGTGAATGAAACCGCCTGTGAAATTTACACAATTGTTGCGTCCTTTCACTGGATCCTTCATTTGTTTTGAATGGGTAGGCATAAGAATATAAAAGAGTAAATCGAATCCAACCATCTGAAAAACAGCAAAAAAGAAAAAAAAAATCCCGTATCTTAAGCAAATTGTACATCACAGGGAAATCTACATATCAAGTGTTAGTGGTTTCGGAAAGAAGTCCTGTATTTCTCATGTACATATATTCATATATGTAGTAAGCAAGCTCGAATCAAGAATGCAACTATATTTAAATCCAAGCGTATAAATGTATCCCAGATTAACGAAACTATCGTCAGCTGCGAAAAGACAACCACAAAAGAGTAGATTTTTTTCTTGAGTCAGTTTATTATATTAGTTCAATATACACAATGCTCTCATGATACCTATTGTTAGAACGGAATCAAACCCAACGTTCGTTGAGAATAAATAAATGCAGAGTTACCTTTCACAAAGCGTTCGAATGGAAGTCAATGTACTTACTAAACAGCGAGCCACTACGGATCATCAGATTTGCAGGTGTCAATTCTGTTTTTGTGTTCATAACAGTTTCCATGACAATTTCTTTTCAGTTGCAAATTAGCTGTAGCTCGTCATGCTTCCTTTTTTGTCTGTTCACATGAATTGTCATACCTTTTTCTAGTCAGGTGTGAAGTTTATTAATCCCGTGCCTGCAGGTTTGGTGCAAGAATCACGCTTTTGAAGCCAGCAAACTAAAATGGGGACGAACATTCGCGCAAGTCTCGTATTTCTTGTCGCATTTACCGGTGAGTTCTTGCTTTTTCTTCAAACAGGATGAATTTGCATCATTTTCGATGAACCCAGTATGCTATTTATATCAGCGGTCAATGTCTTTGGAAATTGGATCTGCTTCAGGGTTCTGTCCTGGTGTACCGGTTCACAAGGGAATTACCATTGTTCTTTCTTTGTTTAGGAGTCATTGATTAGCTGTTGTGTATTGTTCGGTCTTTTGTATCGGCTCTCGTGAACCGGTACACGAGGACAGAACCTGCTTCAGCAAAGCTGATTTGTTTGCATGTAGTAGCCAGTAGCAACGAGGTCGCTTTAGAACTGCTCCATGCTAAAAATTATTTTTAATTAAAGTTGTTTTGATGTGTGCAATAACCATAAAGGATAGAGAGAGATAGAGAAAGTAATCATGTTAAATGACACCTCGAAACCAATGATTGGTGACGCGAAATAAATTCGTTCGGCCAAAGGCGTTCTGTTTTACTTGATAATTGAGCCAAAATCAGTCCGCACGGCGATTATATTAAGCGAAATAAGTGTAAAATCATAGCTTTCACTACTATCGCTCACAGCGTCTGATTAATTTGTTGTCCCTCCTGTCTGTGAGACAATAGGCTTGTTTGACCGTTGCTAGGGAAGGTGATACTTAAGCCAGCCCCGTTTCTTTCAGTTGCAAATGAGCTATTATTCACTGCTTCTTTCACATCGTTGGTTTGTGCGAAATATCACCAAAATTTATAACTCTTACTCAGTATAGGGCGGGCATCTTTGTGCAGGAAGCTTGCAGAGCGAAGGAAACATGGCTATTCGGACAAGCTTCTTTTTTCTTCTCGCCTTTGCAAGTAAGTTTTCATTTGAATCTAGCTCATCGACCGAAGCAATATTTAGAATGCAGAGGGCTTATATTTCTTTAAATTTTCATAGGAGTCCCGTAACTGTTGATTCTAGTCTCTGGGAATGAAAATTTTGAATCATATTTCACGTGTTTTTGTCTGTTCCACTCAACACATCAAAGTACGAAGCACTTCGTTCTGTTATTTTACCTCGAATTCTTCTTTTAACGGAGAGAAAATGAAGAATGATCACATTTTCAAACCGTTCGATCAATGAGACAATTTGCTTTGTGATTTATTGCTGATATAGTAGTTCGCATTTTAGAAGTTTAAACTTTGTTGGTTTGCGCGATATCGATGTATACGAGTCAATATAAACAGACAGCAATATTCTCTTTTATCAGCTATTTCCTTCTTATGTTCTAAAACAAAGCAAAGGAAGACATCGGTTATCTTTGTGAGGTTTTACATATCTTTGCGGATCCCATTTGCTATATTTGATGCAATTCGTTTCAACAAGTTTTGGTTTAATAAAGTGCAATATCATAGGTCGAAACTTAGGTGACTAATTTGGTCTATCCAGTTGTTGAGTTGAAACTTTATAGACCGTCATGGCAGTATCACGATATAAATAATATCAACAGTATTCCAAACGTATTTTCAAGATTTTAAAAACTGAAAATCGCAGTTACCTAGATTTGCTGATAAGTATTCTATTTTTGCCAGGAAACTTTGTTAGACAAAGGGAATCCATTATCTTCAGTGTCCACCATTTTTAATTGCAAGTGACAATAAAATTGAAGTAAATTTCCATTTTTACTTCCCGCTGTACGGGCAAAGTCCCGCTTCGAAAGTCACCTTAATATCATTTTCGTTTATCAATCGAGTTTTCATAACTTAGGGGAGAACGTTTATCATTTCCCTTTGTTGAAAGAAATATTCATTGTGCTTGATCCTTTTACTGGAGGCAAATGTTGAATTAAAAATTGCCGTTACTATGGCAAACGGGGTCACATAGTGTCTTCTATAATGCAGATCTCGCATATGATGGTCTTAAACTCTCAGTCTCTATCAAAAGGCAGCCTCAGCTAGAAGTCGTCGATGGGAGCAACGAAAGTCTCAATATTGCTTTCGTTAGCAGATTTCGCAATATAGAAGCTGTTACTTGGTAAATATTGTTTTTCAAGTTTACATATGTTCAAACAAGGATTTGGCGTTTCGAACAAGTCTCAAATTCATCAATTTACCACACCTTACATAGCGACATCAACATAAATTGATACGAAATACGAAAAGACAACCGTTTCAGTTTCGCCATGAAATATCTATCATGCAGCTCTTTCAGCAATCTTGAACAAACCATTGTTAAGAGAAAGCAGTAGAAAAAAAGACAAGTCAAATTTTTGGTGGGCAAGAAACATGTTTTGCCTTACCATAACGACTTCGGTTTGTTGCACCAAACACAGCCTACCTGATCACTGATTTTAAATTCTTAGCGGTTTATTTCTTTCAGTTCTTTCAGATTTTCTTTGTCTCAGTTTTACGTTGTGGTATTTCTTTATAAAACGTATTTAGGCTATCGCAAACCGGTGGTTCGATCGTTGAAATAATTCGAACTAACTAGCTCAATGGATAGAACGCCGGACTGTTGGGCGGGAGGTCGAGGGTTCGAGCCCCGGCCGTACCAACACTCAGGGTCTTAAAATAATTGAGAAGAATTTTCTACCTTTCTATAACATCAAAAAATGGTTAGATATTCTAGTCTTCTCAGATAGGGACGAATAAATGGAGATCCCGTCTACTGCAGGGTTAGGGGTTGGAGACGTTAATTTCCCACACACGAGTATACTGCGTGATGTATGTCCTCCCCTGGAATGGGATGGGTGGGAGGGTGGATTAGCACGAATGGTTCCTATGTTCCTTTCTAGTCCTTCCCCACTGCAAAAATTAATGCAGTGAAAACGGAGTAAATTAGTAAATTAGAATTCGAACGAAAGCTGCAAGGAAAGAAACTGGTGGTGGGTGGGTTTTGAATGGACCGGGTATGGAGTCAGTAAAATATTTCAGACTGTCGAAGTTTCCTTAATTCAATGACTGTGTTAGCTAGAGTTTTCATTGTGATGTACATCGCGATTGATTTAATACTCCAACAACTATGATTGGGGAAAATTCCCTAGTGTGTCCGCTGCAGCGATGGAGATTCTTGCCCATTGTTATGACAGGTGACCAAATTCATCTACATTTGCGCCCATTCCCACATTTTTGATGCTGATCACAAGGCTGTGTAGTGATTCGGTCGATTTTCTTTTCAAGATAGCAACCACCTAAACATTGCTGTAATGGGCTGAGAAATTCGCCCTTCATATTTGCACAGTAAATATATGGCAGAGCTCTCCACCGAAATATAAAATCACCTTGTAAACCGCCGGCCGAGGTGATGTTTGAGTATAAAAGAAGGACAATGACTGTTTTTCTTTTCTCTTCACAGCTGCCAATCTTTTCTCAGCTTTTTCGGCTGATTTCAACAAGGAAACCTGTGGCGGTATGTGCATGAAAGTTCTTCGCAGGTCTGGAATGGTTCTGTTTCGTCGTTGTCGTAACAACAAGAATTTCGCTAATGCCTTCACCATAGAACTGGATGACGCCAAGCAACTGAGGGCAAATGGCAGTGAGATCGGAGGGCGTCGGTCCGCCTTTAAAACTAGAGATTTCATCCACGGTAGTTTAAATAAAGCTGCCACATTGCAAAATCTGAAGGCGATGAAGCTCTCCGTCAAGGCAAATCTCGAAGGGCACATGGCATACCTGCACGTGGACCTCTACATTCTTTGCCAAAACGGAACGATCAAATTCGGTGATGATGAAATGGAAATGAGGAATGGGTCACTGAAATTCTACTTGAGGGTACACTCTTATTTTCCCCGAAAATTAAGCTTTTACATGTAATGTTGTGACATTATAATCCCGTAGGGCTTAGCAGGAGCGTGATCAACTTACGGGATGGTACTGAATGAGACGATTTGAAAGACGTGTCTATTTTAATTTGACTTGACTAGATTTATTTCTTCGGTTTCAAACAATAGTCTGTTTTTCCGAACTATGCCCCTTTCAGGGAAAAGGTTGAGTTAAAGTTGCAATGAAGAAATTGATACTAGTATGGAAAAACGTAAATGATCTGCTAGTCCTTTAAGGTCGGCACACACGAGGGGACTAGTCCCTGCGACAAGTCCATGCGACAAGTCTTTGAAGGGTTTACACGAGGGAACCGGTAGCAGGGACTAGTCCCTTAAGGCGTTCAACACGCGGGCACTCAATTGCACAAGAACAAAGGAAAATTAAGAGGCAAAAGATTTTTCTCAGTCTGGGGCGTTACACGAAAACAATGAAAATTTGGTAACTTTTCATTGTAGCACTATTAAACATGAACGCAAATGAACTACAATTATCTAGTCGGATTATTCATGCTTTTACGTGTTCCGTTTTTGTTTTGTTTTTGTTTTTTTTAACAGACACGGTGTCAAATAGGGTAAAAATTCCATCAAAACGGCTCCAAGACATCTGTATATGTTTACAAAACTAGAAATAGTTTTTTATTCTTCACTTGTAGAAATCTAGAATTCAGGGAAAATTCATAGAAACTGCAATGTTTACAAATCATGTACTGACTCGTGATCAGCTTATTTACCGTTTAGTCGCAGGGAATGGTCGCACAAACAGTTCACACGAAGGGACAAACATTAGTTTAATGCGACAAGTCCCTGCGACTGGTCGCACGAATTGAAACCAGTTTGAATTCGTGCGACCAGTCGCAGGGACCAAAGTTTGGTCCCTGCGACCACAGAAATGTGTAGTTCACACGAAGGGACTAGTCGCATGAAACTGGTCGCTGGGACTAGCCACAGGGACTACTCCCCACGTGTGTGCCGACCTTTAGCTTTGTAAAGGATATCTTTCGTTAGGCTAATCTAGGCATAGATACGTTGCTAAAGACAGATGCGCTCTAATGGATCGAGGATGTCAATAGTTTGACTTTTAACCTCAGAATGGTGCCAAGCACCTTTCGAGAAACGTTCTGGGTCCACCTACTATGGATTTGTAAAAAAATTTGAAGCAGACTGATTGAGACGGCGGAGCGAGAAAGTCGCAAAGTGAAGTAAAAAAACAAAACAAAAACAAGACAGAACCAAAAAAAAAAAACAAAAACAACAACAAGAACAAACTTTTAAAGATACAACAGCGCAAAGACAAATAATTTCGGTATTGAATTAAATATTGTTTCATTTTCACTTAATTCACCAAGTAAGTTCAAAATTTCATTGTTTTCCTGTAGCTTGAAAACTATACTTCGAGTGAGACGAAGGATATTGAGTTGGGACTCATTGTCAAAGGAAGAAAAAACCGAGGACCACGTAAAGACGAGGACATCAACGAGAGTGACATACGCCAGAAACTCATGCCATGCCGGAAAGTGGGTAAATGCGGCAAGCGTTTCCGCTTTGGCAGTGGAGCTAAGGACGATGATGAAATGTCAGCTGCCAGTAAGGTAGGACTCTGAACGAAATCATTAAGCAACAATTCAGCCTTTCGCTTGGTTGAACTGCGCAACAACTCCAAGTGGAAAGATGTTGGGAATTATCAGTCACTGATAAGCAATACCTTCGCGTTTCGGCATTAGATTTGTTGTTGTTGTTTTCATATCTTGCCATGCTTTAGATTAGCACAGTCTGAAAACCTCCTACTGGTGAGCTTATGTACAGAATAAATTCTACTGCTGGAAATTTGCGCATCTTTTCATGATCTACGTCTCATTTAATTTTTTATTTAGTTCCTTTTCCTTTTTTTCCGTTCTGTTAGTGCAAAATCAATGGTAGGCTTGCCAACTTCAGCAAAAGCGACTATCCCAAACTCATGTCGAATGGTGGCAAGCATAGAATTGTGTTCCGGGTACCCGGCAATGGCACCAAAAGCATCGAAATCGATCCTGGAGTGACATTGGGGGATGAAACTGACAACAATGGCAGCGATGGCAGCGATGGCAGCGATGGCAGCGATGACAGTGATGCAGTAACTGCCGCTCAGCTCAACCTGATGTTGTTTTTCGTGATGCTGGCATCTGTTTTCGCTTTCAAGTGAGAACAGTAGAGTTAGTACGTTATACGCTTTTGAGAAATTATGCCGCTTTTAACCCGATGTAGGGACGCATAGGGACGGGAAGAGTGGTATTCGGCTTCTTTTTGGGAGAGTGCGTGCAAATAACACTGGAGGCATTTCTTAGAACTGGTCGTGAGGCATTTTGGGACTTGACTAACCCTTACCCATTCTTTATGAAACACCTAATTTAACTTTTTAAGCTCCCTCTGCAAAATGTAGCACCTTGTTCTAGACCATAAAACTCGATTTCTGGTCTTACACGCAGAGCAGATTGCTTCAAAACTGATTCCAAAGACACTAAACGGTGGTACATAGAACGTTCTGCATGGCTAATAATGAGAAACGAATGGAGTACCACTCTTTCCCTCTCTCCCTTTCCTCGGATTGTGTTTCTTAAACTCCTTCATTCCAAATTTGAATAAAACCCTGGTCTTAGCTAAAAGGTTTTTTTTCTTTGTTTATCCTCTTCGGCAGCTTTTCTTTTTTTTTCGATAAGACGTGAGAGCTGTTTAAGAAACAATAACAGCCAGGAAATTTCTCGATTCCAAATCCAGGTTTCTGTAAAATCACTGTAAGAATGAGGTCTATTAAGATGTCTCTTGCAATAACGAGCTCAGTGTAACTGCAGTATTAGTGATGCGAGATAACTCGTTTCCACAAATCTACAATCAGCTTCAAAATTAGTTGACACATTATGTCTGGAGAGTACCAGTCATGTGTAGAATACATCCAACGCTCCTGTTTCTACTACACCCAAAATCATAGACGGGACTCCCCCTTCCTTATTCAATATCGCCCGTATGTGGCTAAAAATTCATCGAGTCACAATAAAACTCTCTTTTCGTTTTCCAAGAGGGGGAGACAAATAATTTAACTTAACATGGGAAAAAGAGATAAAACTGAAGTAATACGGTGTTAATCGGGTCAATATGTCAACAATTTCGTCTCCAATTATAGATATGTACTTCATTTAAATATTGATATACTTTCCAAGATACTCAAATTTAGATGCAAACGTAATTTCAGTTATCCGGCATTCAGTTTGTGCAAATTTTAGTTTTGAACCTCTGGTAATTTAGTATTGAGCTTGTAGAATTTGAGTAACATTAATTGCGATGGGTGAAACTCCCGAAAAAGCTGAGTTATCTACACCATTGGTACTGGGGCCTTCCGTCCATAAAAGAAAATTTGAAAGAGAAGGAGAAAGGCGGCATAATTCTTTCAAAATCGTTTTCACTGCACGTAATAATGAATCAATATATTCGATTATCAAAAATAGTTTGATTTATATACGTACACATAATGGCTTTTAGCGAGGTTATGATGGGAATACAGAAACCATGAAACCACGAAATAACAAACAGTGGTCATGGTTGTAGACTTTGAAACAATTACTCACGACTTGAAAAATTACGAGAAATACGGAATCATCATTGAGATGCTAGCTGGGGGGCCTGAGACCTGTTTCCAGTCTCTCCTCCCTTTCTCGACCCTCTTCGCTGCGCCAGCATGTTAGATAACCTGAGATATTTTGTCTTTAAGATTATTTGCACAAGTGAGGTGTCCACGACAAAGCAATGATTGCGTGACAGGTGTAATATTTGTCTGTCTCGAAGTGTAATACGTTGATAAAAAATATTATTATCATGTGTATGTAACACTCTACAGTCTGACCTGATTATTGAACTTAATAAATCGTTTGCACCAAAGTTCGTTTATATGGTCAATGGCTGTGTGCAAACACTGAGGACCCTAAATCGGCCAAAAACTTAAATTTATTTGAGCTTCTCGAGCCCAGTTTAACCCTGAACTCCCACGAGCGACAAAGACAACATTTCTCCTTACAATATCAATACAATATCAAGCAGACAAATGACGAAAAAAGAAAATATCAATTAAAAGATAATCAGTTGATCTAATACCAAATTCTCCAAAATTACATCATAAGAATTGGATAGAGGACGGTAAGGAGAATTGCTGATGAGATTTTGGGGCGAAATTGCTAAGAAGCAGCCTTACAATCTCGATTATCTTTCCTTACTCTGCCCTGGGAATCGGAGTGCAGTAGAACCTGTTAAACTGCACCGTATAAGGCTGTCACCCTGCATTGAGTGGTCGCTTGTCGAAGACCCAAAATGTTTGCGTGGACGTGATTTGTTCGAGTACTAGCCATGTCACGCAACATTTTTAAACCTTACTCATAAATTCTGGTATTTTCTCGCGATCAGAAATTAATTTCATTTTTCTATTAACATTTCATTTTTCTGGCTAGTCTATCAATGAACCAAAACAGTTCGGGAATTCAATGAAGTGAAATAGGGTAGGGTTAAAGGTATGCTTCAAAGATCGCGGGCAGAATTAACTACTTCCGTAGCTTTTGAATATTGAGCCAAGTCCGCGGCGCACCTACTTTCAGTTGCAAATTAGCGATCATCCGAGAAGTTTTTCGCTTTATTGATTTGATTCGTGGAGGTGCCACGATTATTTTAAACTTTTTATGATACATAAGTAAGGCGTCCTTTTTTGCGAAAGGAACATTTCCTTGAAGCAAGAAAAACTTCAAGAACATGACTTTGCAAGCAAGCTGTATGTTTCTTCTTGCCTTTGCAGGTAAGTTTTGCTTTTCAAAACTAGCCATCGACTGAAGACTTCATTATTGGAGAGGGTTCACCTCGGTTAACACATTCTTGTTCCCTTAAAATCGCTGTTACATTTCTTTGGAAATAAGGGGTCTATTTGATATGGGTGACGTGTATGTGTTTGTTCAATTCAACAAGAAGTTGGTAGCATTGGCTTATTTTGATAAATGCGTGAGACCTAGCACGCAGTAAGAAATATATTTTTTTCGTTAAATGGCGGACGACAGAATATTCACATGTTCTAGAAGTGAAATTAACAATACGGTTTAGAGTGTGATTTATCGTGATGATGAAAACAAGTTATGTTAAAGGGTGTACATAGCAACAATGCGTTCGTGTCCATTTTCAAATTGCTGGAGAGCAATTATTTAACAACTTCTGGTACCAAAGGATAAAATTCTACCCCCAAATATTGTATGGGAGTCGTTGATTTTGGCCAGGGCTTTTGTTTATTCTTGATTCAAATCCTTGGATATTAGATGTCATACTGTAAGCCTTTGAGGTCATCTCTTTCGTGCAATCATCGTTGCTTTGACCGAGTGTAACTTGGCCTCTCCAGTTGATTGGGCAGAAGCTCTGGAAGCTAGAGGAATTTGTGTCAACATCACAAAGGAAATAATTTCAATCAGTTATAAATCCAATAAGAAAAAAACTCTTTTACTCACTGGAATTTAAGAATTAAAAATCAAATGAATAAATTTGCTGCAAGTATTTTAATTTTACCGCAAATAGAAAATGCATTTTTCAGTAGTCAAGAAACATGTTTTGCATCACCATGACAACGTCTGTTTGTTTTGCACCTCACACGACTCGCATGATCACTGCTTTAAAATTTTGAATGGTTCCGTCATTTCAGTGATTGTGATATTTAGTTAGTTTTACGTCAACCCTTTATCCCAAAGATGGGATTGTTAATTCTCCCTTCTAGCTGGAGTTCAAACTATGTAAAATTGCAAATCACCGATGCAAGAGGGCCATAATGGAATTATAATGATTAATCCTTTAGACGTAAAAATTGATAAAACAATTTCTCCCTCAGTGCCTCCTTTCACCCCCAAGGGTGTTGAGCTCAGTATAAAAATCTTCCCAATCAATTTTCACAGGAAATATGAAAGCATTTGAAAAAACCTTTCCCTACGTTTGGGGAGCCTCTGTAGAGTTTGCATGCAAGATATGGGCATGTAATTTCAAAAAGTCGATTCTGCGATTTCCACATCACACTGCTTTTGTAGATTGCAGGCAATGTTAAAAACAAAGTGCAAATTTGACATAATGGGCTCAAAACAAAAAATCGCCATGCGAACTGGAACGATACCACGATGTTTTGTCTTGAAATCAACTCGCCGTCAACGGGGTGTTATATCGCACTGTAAGTTTGAATAATTATAAATTTATTGATTTTCATTTTTCCTCAGCTGCCAACATTTTGTTGGCTTTAGCAAATGATTTCAACGGTGCAACTTGTGGCGGCATGTGTGTTAAAGTTCTTGGCAGGTCTGGAAAGGTTCTGTTTCGTCGTTGTCGAAATAACACGAGTTTCGCCAATGCCTTCACTGTAGAGTTGGATGACATGAAGCAATATGGGGCGAATGGCAAGGAGATCAAAGGCGGTCGGTCCGTTGGCAACTTTAAAACTCAAGATTTCACCGTGGGCACTTTGAACAAATCTGCCGTATTGCAGGGTCTCAAGGCGATGAAACTCTCGCTCACAGCCAACCTTAGGGCTCAAAAGGCGAACCTGTACGTTGACCTGTACGTCATTTGCGAAAACGGAACAATTAAATTCGACGAGGATGAAATAGCTATGAAAAATGGCTCCTTGAAATTCTTCGTGAAGGTGCACCCTCATCTCTCTTTAATTATGTAAAAACTAAACTTTTAGATTTAATGTTATCTCTATGAATAGAAACTATGATTGTGTAGATTTTAGCGCGAGCGTGAACTGTTAATTTTGAGATGGTGCTGCATGTGATAAATGAAGGATACTCGGCTGGTATAGCCCGAATGCAGTAGATTTTCAAATATAAACGGGTACAGAAGTCTGTCAGAGAAATTTTTTTGAAATAGATACGCAAAAAGGGAATTGATTCTTGCGTAGGAAAACGTAAACTATCGGCTAGGCTGTTCCACAGATAAACCTCATCCAAAACGTAATCAGTTTTATCAGTCTTCTAGCTTTGAAAGGAATTTCCCTGTTTGTGTTTAGTTACGTTGTATCAGTTTCCCTAGAGAGACAGTTGCTCTGATAGAGAAAATATCAAAACTAGGTTTGAATTTTTGCTTTGGATTTGGTTTCAACATCTTCTAGCAATAGCATCCACCCCACCACAGATATGTTGAAATTTGAATTTCATTCGCTGAAAAGGTGGCGCGAGACAATCACAGAATGAATGAAAGAAAAGTTCAACGTAGTCTCGAGCTGTACGACAGAACCTCGCAGTAATGAAGACTACCTTAAGCAGTATTTTAGGTGAGGCCTGAAAAAAAAATTAGGCCTGTACGGGACTTGAACCCATGACCTATGCGATACCTGTTCAGTGCTCTACCAATTCAGCGAGCAAGCTAACAGGGAGCTGGTCATTATGCTGGTTCGTATTAAACCCGTGAAATGACGAATCAATGACTAAGAATATATAAAAATCTTATATGTGCGCTGCGGCTTTTAAGAAATGTACGAAAGAGATCCTCGCGGTGGCAGTCTCGAACTACTTCTTACTTCAATTTACTAAAATAATAAGGTTTTCTTTAGCTTGAAAACTATACTTCGAGTGAGGCGAAGGAAATCGAACTGGGACTTGTTGTCAAAGGAAGAAAAGGTCAAAAACCAAGTAAAGACATTGATATCAAAGGCAGTGATGGTAACTCCAAGAAACTTCCTCGAAATATGCCATGCCGGAAAGGGGGTAAATGCGGCAAGCATTTCCGCTTTGGCAGTGGAGCTAAGGACGATGACGAAATGTCAGCTGCCAGTAAGGTATGACTCTAAAGCGAATATTTATGCAAAATACCACACTTTCTGTAGCCGCTTACCTGCCTAACAACCCGAGTGGGATGAAATTAAAAACAACAGAAAAAATTCCTTGAATCACTGGTAGGTGATCAGCAGAACGTTTCAGTTTCTCGGGTTGTTTTTGTTGTTTTCTCTTTCTCGTGTTCTAGTTAAGTCAATTTAAAAAACCACCTCCTGGAGAGCGTTCGCACAATATATTCTGCAACTGGAAGGTCTACCTTTTTTATTATTTTCAACTTACGACAGATTTAACGTCCCTTTTTTTCTCTTTTAATTTTTTTTTTCTAGTGCAAAATAAATGGAAAATTTGCCAACTTTAGCAGCAGTGATTACCCAAAGCTCGAGACGACTGGCAACAAGCACAGACTTGTTTTCCGAGTACCCGCCGATCAGTTCAGCAAAACCATTGAAGTTGACCCAGGGGTGACATTGGGGGATACAATTGAGGAAAACGATGAAAACGTAGACAACAAAGGCGACAAAAACGACAACAAAGACAACAAAGACAACAAAGACAATAAAGACAACAAAGACAACAAAGACGACGCGGTTTCTGTTCAGCTGAATCTCCCGCTGCTTTTTGTGGTACTGGCAGCCATATTCACGTTAAACTGAGGACTAAAAGTTTTTTCGTTAGGCCTTTGAGAATTTATACACGCTGCTTTAATCTGATGTACGGGGAGGGGGTGGGGAGGGGATACTCAACTTATCCCTGGGAAAGTGCCTGCTAATGACACTCGATGCATTGATTGTACATGTATACCTCTTTGCGAAGTATATTCCATTTTTTATAGCCTACCTTGAGCTATATTCAAGCCCAAAAGCGTGGTTATCTTAGAAACCATTTTGAAAACCCTAATCATTGCTCCCGCCATTCGAAAAGGTTTTCATAACTTTTGAAGTTTCCTGTACAAAATACACTAACTTGTTATAAACCAAAATTATTTGATTTGTAGCAGAATATTTCAAAACCAAACTTAAAGTTGGCGTCGGGATATTTTGAAAAGTACTACCTCTCCCTCCCTCTTGTCGCAATCTGTTTCCATTTGCCTATATTAAAAAATCCCATCTCCAGAAATACTGATGTTAAAAGATATTTAACAAATCAACAGTGTTTTCGGCATGGTCTGTACTCTTATGGACAAAACTCTTCGTCATCACAGAGGTCAAAATGTCGTAGACTAACGAGGCGCAGCCAGGTGAATCCGTAAAACCGCAATGAACCCCTGTCGATTTGTTTTTACCACAATATCGACGCCAAATAAAACGATTCTTTCAGTGCATGGCAAGTTGCGTGACATGTTGACGCGTGCAGCCATTGTCTGTACTCTTATCGACAACCGAAAATTGGCCGATCAGATTGTGAAATTACCGCCAATTGTGGTGTGTAATTTTAAAAGGCAGCGGGAGAAGAAACAAAGATGGTGGGGCTACTGCGCTGCCTAAGTGTTGTTTCCAGTCTTTTCTCGTTTTCTTGGGCTCCCCTTCCACCCGATTCGCCTTTAATCTACCGCTTATAAGCGAATCTAATTATTCTCAAATTACCGCATACATGCTGATAAAGTAGGACCTATTTACCTACCGAGATTAGATTACCGAGAACAAAACAAAGGCCAAAACAAAACAAAACAAAGGAAAACAAAACAAAGGAAATGATTTCAGAATGTCTTCGGTATCGCAGTCGCACTTGACATGTGGCAAGGTTCAAGCGAAAGAGGAAAATTCATCGCTTTTACATCTGGTAAAAAGAGATCATGGATAAAATTCCACGCGTGAAGATTACTGAAGAACAGAAAAACATTCTGAAATCATTTCCTTTGTTTTGTTTTCCTTTGTTTTGTTTTGTTTTGGCCTTTGTTTTGTTCTCGGTAATCTAATCTCGGTAGGTAAACAGGTCCTACTTTATCAGCATGTATGCGGTAATTTGAGAATAATTAGATTCGCTTATAAGCGGTAGATTAAAGGCGAATCGGCTGCCCCTTCGCTTCCCGAACATGCTGTTTATTTCCTCTTTAAGATTATTTGCATAAGCATTGTGTTTATGAAAATAACGATGAACACCCAAAAGTTGCACCTGCATGCTTGCGTAACGTTTTTATTATCTTTTTCAAAGTGCAACAGCTTAATGGAATTGTTATTATATTTGTTTTACCCATTAAAATCACTTGCACCAAATATTATTGTAATTAAATGCTTAATGGCTGTTTTCATATACTAAGATTTACATATCCTTGAAAACTCGAGGGCTTTTCCGAAATCTCATTCTTAGAAATAAATCTTGACTTCCTAATTAGAGAATAGTATAAATGTCGTAACATATCACGAACCAAGGACCTTAAAAAATATTAGAACATAGCTAGCAGAACCGCGCAATCAAATTCAATATACGTAAGCGTGCTCAAAATACCGATAGTGCACGCTGACAGCGTCAGCAAATCGCTTCGCCAGAATTTTTTTTTTTTTACGCGAGCGGCCACTGTTTGCGCGGGAAAAAATAATATTTTTCGCGACAATGATGGATACAAATAGAAACTCGGCCTACTAGATCGAAAACGAAGACAATGTTTCCACCTTTTCCTTTGGGTTAGAGTTCTTAAATGACGCAGAAAAAGAAAAAGACAACGGAAAAGGAGACTTGGTATCAGCGCCGTCACGATTCACTTCAACTGATATTGTTGTCCGTTTTTCGCGTCGGATTTGATGCACAATTCCACCGGCTATGTTCTAAAACAACTGGTTTATGCTTTCAGCTGTGCACTATCGAGTTATGGAACACGTGGGAAGTTTGTAGAGCACTCAAGAAGCTAGAGTTACCCTCGGCTATCGCCTCGGGCAACTCTTACGCTTCTTTCGTGCTCTTCAAACTTCCCGCGTGCTCCATAACTCGATAGTGCACGCTAAAGCATGAACCAATTCTTAAGAAGAGTGAAAAGCTAACTTGGCTAGAAACTTCTCAGCAACAGCAGTGACCCTCTAGTTCCCATTGGAATCCATCCTGTCACACCGACCGACTACAAACATAATGTTTACACTCTTATCACTGTTTTACATCGAGCCGCTATCATACGATAGTGAATTGCGTCATAGTTTTGATTAAAAGTTCAGCAACCACTGTGGATGTGCAAGATCATTGATCATCAGTCTGACGGATTTGGTTCAGACTCAACTCTGATTGTATCGTCTCCTCTTTTCTCAGTCATAGGTGGATTTTCTGCCCGTGGATAGACTCTGTGAATTCTTCTTTTGAAACGTTGTCTTATCTAAGTGAGGAATATCAGATAAATTATAACATTTCAAGGGAGCAAGTCCTCCCTCATTCCTAAAGAGCAAATATAAAAAAAATCCCTCTGTATGGACGGCCGGCCGGGCATCCATGACATGTTCATTCATAGCAAGTTCCCGTCTCTGAAATTTAGCCGCGAGGTCTCAAACCTTTCAATATATTGCTTTTCCGCTCAACCCTGAGTTAAAAAACACTTATTTGTAAAAAAAAAGTGAGAGTGTAGCTTTCCAGCAACGAAATTAGCGTTGAAGTTCGCCCTTAAACTCCCAAGATCTTATTGTTAATTCTCCCCTCTAGCTGCTACACGTTTTCTTGTAAATTGGTTAGAACAATTTGGTGTTCAATCAGGGTAACAACTTCTTCCTGATAAGTTTGGGGATTCTCATTGCCTATTTGCCGGATCGTGTATGGATATTATAGAGAGAAGTTACATGTTGATCACTTCTGGGAACCAAAGAGTTATTGACACTTAATTCCCAAACGCGATGCGAATTATGACTTGGAAAGAACAAAGTGATCTTTCTGACTCTAAGTGAGGCTTTGCGACGTTGGAGAAAATTCTTTAGAACAGTAGATATTATCTTAAAGTGTCAAAATATCCCAAAAGTACTGTTCAATAGAAGATTTTGGTTTAACAATTTTCATAATTTACTCCAAGCCTCGCGTTTTTCTGGTCGTAAATTCTAGTAAACAAGAAAACAAATATGGTGAATCAACCACGCGGGTCTCGTAAACGCGAGAAAATCGTAAGTTTTTCAGATTGTGGATATTCTTTTTAAATGTTGATATGTCTAAAAGCTTAAAAGTATTGTTCAAAAGGGGATTTTAATTTTGAAATGACACAATGCTAGAACTGTCATCACAAACCAACTCAATTTTCTGGCCATGAATTCTAGTAAACGCTTCAAGCATGCTGATTCTATCACGCGGTCTCGTACATGCAAGAATTCCTTTGGAATTTAGCATCTTATCAGCAAACTACAATTCTCTCAATAAAGATTTGGGCGCGAAATATTTTTTGCTGGTTTTTGCCTTGTTTTATATGCATAGTTCTCGTGTCGACCGCGATAATCTGGTAAACCCTACGCAATAATAATTAAACTTTCCTCAAGCACAAATTGTGTCCACTGTGTTTTAAAAGAATTGGTTCATACTTCTAGCACCTTGAGCAACTCTTACGCCTCTCTCGTGCTCTCCAAACCTCCGAAGTGCATCTATAATTTACGTACAATAAGCGTGAAACTATTATTTTTCAAAGGTTTCCTTTCGCTGACAAATAATTCTTCCTGTTGAAAATATGTATATTATGCATACCTCCCTATTTCTCAAGCAGTGAAAGAAGAAAATCGAGAAGCCCTAAAAAAAGAAAGGTATTATGGAACAAAAAATAGATAAGCTAATGACCAGATAAATGAGAATGAAAAAAAAGAGAACTTTTAGATTAAGGAAGCGACAAAGAAGCATTAACCTCCTTTTTAACTGTGGTCGAAGGTCTGTGTCGCAACAACTACAGGTACCAGTAAGTACTTATCTCCAAATCAATCGTTCTTTTCCGGTCGCATGCACAGATTTCTTTGTACATGTAAATTTTCACTTGATCTGTAGTTTTAGAAACAAGCCCCCGTGATAGGATTTTCACTACTTCTCTCCACTAACCTTCTCTTTGGGCTTAAGGGTGAGATTAATTCAAAAAGGGTTCTGACCTTAAAAGCTAATCCGGGTTATACTTGCTTATTGAGAATTACTTTCGAAACTTCGATGATTATCATCTTGTGGTGATGACACCCTTACCTCCCTCTCAAAGATCAAACCTTTGTAAACTTTGCATTTTACCTGAGTAGAGTTGAGGATCACAAACATGTAGGAAAAAGCAATGTGCATTGGCGACAGGAAACCAATCAGCCAAGTGACTCCTAGCAATGGAGTCAACACCACGCATGATCGGAGACCGACCCTATAAAGATAGAGAAAAATAAAATTTTCCTCGAGAAATCGACCCTCGGACCGTCGGATTTCGCGCGCAGATTTTCTACAACAGAGCTACAAAACTCGAAAGAGAGCCAGAACACTATGTGACAAGTGTTCTGCACTTTGCTGGGAACAGAGGTGGGGTGTAGTACATATAAATAAAAGAGAGATAATCATCTCACCTGATCTGTTCAGTCTGGTTTTCTTTCACTTGTTGGATTGTGGTAATTTCCTTGATGACTCGCGCAAGGATTACTATGTTAGTCTTTACAAACAAAGACAAGACGAAATGTTGGCTAACTTTACTGACTTGTAGATCTCTAATGGTGCGAAATATGAGAAAGTGAAAAGAGTACAGGGGAGGACAATGCGGGCGGCAGCTAAGAGTAATATTGATCCCGCTAGACAAGGCTTTCAGTAAAAAATTTTGCAGCTTGAGAGTAATTGAAATTAACAAGAGAAGATTCTGAAAAAACGGTCACGTAGCCTAAATTCCAAAGCCGTTCGCCTTTACATCCCTTTGTGGATGTGGAGTCTTTTCTGAAAACCTTTTATAATGATTGTAGTGGAATGGATGGGAAAATGGATGTTCCCTGTCTGCCCCGTCATTGTCTTCTATCAAATATATTTATTTTTGGCAGAGGCAAGGTGCTTGCCTTAGACCAAAGGGAAAAATAAAAAATAACTTAACTCAGAATAACTTAAATAGAACATATGATAATAGAATAATTTAAATAGGTTCAAGTTGAGTTGTATTATTAAAACAGGTAATGTCGCCACATACAAGTTCGATTAGCCCAACAAAGGAAACAAATATCCAGATTATTTTGTTTCTTGAAGATATCCAGCAGCTTGGAGTTAAAAAAGGGAAATAAAAGATTAAAAATTAATATATTAGTTAAACGAGGGATAAACTAAAAATTTAAAAGTACGATAGGCCAGATTTTCAATCTTTTCAGCGAAAATCAAGATAGACGACGCAGTTTCGATATAAATGCATTGAGAAAACTCATTTCCCTTTCCCTAGGTTTACCTCTTCAGGTGGTCGAAACATTATTCACTTATGTATCTACAGTGATGCTTTCAGAAGATAAAATAGGTAAACTTTCAAACTTACTACTGATCATTGACAAAATTCTCGATTCCGTCTTTTCTTGCAACAATACCTAGAGATGCAGCAACAATCACCGCTGGAAGTCCTGCAACAAAAGCCACTATAATTAAAAGAGTAATTGCTTAAAATTATCAATTACGAGGTAATATGAAAGAGGAAAGCGAGACTTATCAAAGTGCGTGCTATGTTACCTAGCAAACGGCTGTGGGGAATAGGAAAAATCAAGGCGATTATACTTCTCTCTTTGATGCGACAACAAAATTCAAAATAGTCTTCTATATGCTTGCTTCCCACCCCTGTTTGCCCACAAAAAATATTAATTTCTGACTGCGTGGTACTGTTTTCGTTATGACATCCCGACTGGTAAGTGTCAAAAGCCAATCAGAATTTGACAATTAACACGTTGTGCATTGCAACAGCAAATCGTTTTTTCTCGTTGATACTTGCTTTATTGAATTCAACTTACTTTAGCACCCTCGCGTATAATGATTTCAGCTTTTATCGCATCTTAACAAGTAGTTTTCCTTACCCCAACAAAGGACATGATAGCGACGGAGTTTATCACTTATGTTATACACCTTCACAACAAATAAGTAGATATAAATGCCCTCGACCAGCATCCAGCAGAATGCTGCCATCAGAGAATACTGCATGAGAGCTGCTACCGCAATACAGACAGCCTGCAAGAGATTATCATCGGTTGGCTGATGTATTGGGTAAGCAAAAAATTATCAGGCAATGTACAAGGAAACACAAACATATACACACAGGTTAAAGAACAATAAACGCGCACTGACAAAGAAAGAAAAATAACAACAACTGCAACACGAACCAGGAAAAAAACCTGTATAAGCACCTAGAAAAAAATATAATATAGTATAAAAGAATCGAATAAAAATGACAGCCAACGAAGAGGACGTAATTTAATCTGTCCCAACCTCTCACCTTGTTTCCTGTGGCATCAACTCCAGCAAGGAAGACAATATGTCCCGCTCCAATGCAGGCTGTTAGTCCTACTCGAATATGGGACAATGGTGCATGCCTGTCTCTACAGAGGCCCAAATGAATAAAAATTTGTAAACCAAAATATAATGACCAAAATTCAGCTAAGGAAGTGAAGTAAGAGAAATGTTAACGCCCGAACCGTTTTCATTAATCTAATTTTCTTCAAATGACCTTCGCTTTTTAACCCTTTCTCTGCTTTTTACACGTGTTGCAGCTGATTTTTTTGTAACTTTTGTAACCTTGTTTGTTTTAGTTTAGGCATTACTTTGGCCGAAAATAGTCTGAAACCTCCGCCAGTGTAATCCTCTCCCCAGGCTATCACAGGTTGTCGAGACGAAGGACATATCTAAGGCGTATTCTTTAATCTCGCCAGGACTATGAGACGACACGATCAAAGAGATGACTTCAATTCCTTCATGCTAAAGAGACCACTTCCTCCATGCTAAAGAGGCCACTTCCTTCATGTTAAAGGGACCACCTCCTTCATGCTAAAGAGACCACTTCCTCCATGCTAAAGAGACCTCTTCCTTCATGCTAGAGACCATTTCCCTCATGCTAAAGAGACCTCTTCCTTCATGCTAAAGAGACCACTTTATTCATGCTGAAGAGACCACTTTATTCATGCTAGAGAGACCACTTCCTCCACGCTAAAGAGGCCACTTCCTTCATGTTAAAGGGACCACTTCCTTCATGCTAAAGAGATCACTTCCTTCATGCTAAAGAGATCACTTCCTTCACGCCAAAGAGACCACTTCCTCTATGCTAAAGAGACCACTTCTTTCATGCTAAAGAGACCACTTCCTTCAGGCTAAAGAGACCACTTCCTCCATGCTAACTTAGCGAAGATTTCAACTGATAAAGTGCACATATTATAAAATGTAACTGAAAGGCACTTACGTAAGCAGAATATAGCTGATGATTGTAATAGAAACTCCAGCCAGAGATAAAGCCATCCCCACAATTGTAAGAACTGTCAGTATCCTGTCATCTCCCTTAAATTTGATTACATTCATTTTAAAGGTCCAAAATTGTTATGTATTTAAAGTTAATACCCCGAAGTTCAGCTTCTGAACTTTAAGGGCACCTTAAAATAAGCTAGTGTTTTAATAGATATTGAATGTTCATAGGAATCAGGACATTATATGAACTTGCATTTAGGAGAGAGATAATAAATGAAACTGCCCGCCTTTGGGATACGAGATTTGAGTGCACTCAATCCAACACACTTTTAAAATGCACATATTATAAAATGTAACTGAAAGGGACTTACGTAAGCAGAATATAGCTGATGATTGTAATAGAAACTCGATTGTAATAGAAACTAGAGATTTGAGTGCACTCAATCCAACACACTTTTAATTTTTAGGTGCAGTCTTTGATTCTGGCCACAGTAATCCCAACTAGTCACTTCATATTTTCCGTCTTTCTGCGTCAAGTGTACAAGTTGTTTAAACCAAATAAAAATACACCTGGTGCTTTATGTTTATAGTGTTGGTTGCTATGGAGGACTAGACTCAATTTCCAATTTTGCTCTCTGAGGTCGTACTACTCCAGTAACATTTTTGTCAAAGTTCTTTTTTAAACTCACACAGTACAACTAAAGTTTTCTGGATCTGCTTTGTTGCGTGTGACGTCTGAAATTTAAAGTGTACAGGATACGTGATGGGAAACTTATACACCAAATAAAACTATGAATTTAGGTGTTACTTTTGTATTCGGTGCAACGCTGTCATCGTCATCGTTGGTAAAATCCATCAGAACAGCAAAGTGGGTTAAGTGATTACACTTGCATTCCGTTTGGGATTCGCTCAAGATTCTGGTGAAACAACCTTGCGATGACCAACCCTCAGGGCTGTGTGAGAAACAAAAGAAACTTCTCAAGTGGTTGACCGCAGTTCCAGGCTATGCAATCTAATTCAGCTTTCTAAATGACATACACAATACATCTCGTAGAGTTTTGCAAGAAAGGAGGTTTCGTGGGAACACTTGTGAGGCTTACCCCTCTCCAAACATCTTCCAGAATACACACTCTCTTCTATCTCCACTTGCCTGAAGGTATTGCAAGAGAATAAGTCAAGAAGCAGTTTATGGACAATGCTAAGTTTGGAAACTGAACTTTTAGACACAAGCTCAATTACTACTAGATAACGAAGTTATCTCGTAATTTATGGAGCTTGTTTCTAGCTTGTTTTTTGGAGCTTTCTTTTAGAGCGCTGGACTGTTGTGCGGGAGGTCAAGGTCGATGGTTCGAGCCCTGGCCGGACCAACACTCAAGGTCTTAAAATAACTGAGGACAATGCGCTACCTTTCTATAATATCAAGAAATGGATAGACATTCTAGTCTTCTCGGATAAGGACGAATAAACCGTAGGTCCCGTCTCCTGCATCTATTAACTAGTTAATTTGGTTAGGCAGGGGTCATTAACGAACCCCCTCACGAGATTACTGTGATGTGGTCTGGCCTGTTTACTGGGAATTGAAGGGGAGGGGGCATTTTCATATAAGTTTCCTTCGATTGTTTGTAGACTGCTGATGCAGTCCGGCCAAAGTCTCCCGAAAAGTGTTGTGATGCGCATTTGATCATATCCACATGTTAATTTGCGCAATATAAATATTAAATTATTATTGAATTATTATTGTTATTATTATGTTTTATCGAGGGAGTTGATAATGAAAATTCGCCTGCGCAGAGACATTATAAAGCTGATGTTTCCAGCATCACCCCTTTATCAGAGCCCCGACGAACGCTTTACGCTCGATACGTCAGCTTTTTAATCTCTCTACAGTGGCCAATTCACATTATCAACTCACTTGACAGACTTCTTTATCTTACTATACTCCACGCGAACGCAGCACCACGGTTTCTAGAAACTTCCCCCCTCCCTCAAATATTACAGATACGAGAATACAAAACAGGGGCATTTTTTACTGAAATGCCAGATTCATTAAAGTAGACCCTAAGATCATTGATCATCACGATCATTGCTTTCACCATCGTCATTGTCATTAATTATTATCTTTGATTAATTCGATTCACCCACTTCATCCGATAATCTGGAAAATTCAAAGAAGGAAAGCTTTTACATTGAAGACAATGACAATTTGACGTCCCCTAAAAAATTCCTAATGCTTCCTTACTTAAACATAAGCTGCTAGGCAAGATGGAGAAGACAAAAGACTAAATTCGGTACAAAAGGTGATGAGGATACCTTTTTCATGTTTTTAAAAACCAGGGTAATGTTTTCCTGCAATTTATCAAGCTCAGGATATATTTCAGCGGACATGATTATAGTGTTCAGCTTCCTTGTAATAACATAAAAAAAAGAGATAACAATGTTAGATGGCATACAATAAAGAAACGAAAACGTTTGTATAGTCTCCATCAGAATCTCTTGTTAAATTGAATATTATTACTCACCTGTAGCTCTGGACCTTACTTTGGAGAAACCTTATCAATTTAGAACCACGGGATAGGTTTGGATATATCATGTTAGCTATCCACGTTAAAGATGTTTTTCCTTTGTTTTCTTTTAAATCAGGTCTCGCCCTGAACTTAGCTTATTTCATCTTCTCGAAACTTTGAATGAAGATACGAGTTTAATGAAGTACAAGGAAATACACAAGCTAACGCTTGACATGCAAACCTGGTTTTGTTTGTTCCGTTGATGTTGTTGTCCGATATGAAGAACTCGGTTAGATTTTTATACATAGCTGCTACAACCACTGACCCTATATGGAGGTAATTCGAACGAAAAGATACATATTTTATTCGCCAAGCAGGAGTTCCCTACTCGAAAAATCTGTGCCCGAGTCTTAGATACAGCCCAAGTCCCCTCCTGGGTAAAACTTAAAGTTAGTATCTGCGCCCATGTTGATCGAGGATGATTTCTTTTGCTTTCTCTCATTTTACATTTGGCATAAATCCATCCTAGAGCTCTTTGCGCCTCAATTTCAAAGATTAGTCTGTTTTTTCTTTTCGTTGTTTTTTGTTTTTAACCAATATTTATCGGTTTACTTCTCATGATACCTCTCATGATTTTACTGGAAAGCTTGTCTACTAAATATACAATGTTAATTATAGATCAGGGGTTCAGAAATTTCTTATTGAGATTACATGTACTTCTTAGTATACCCACCGTTCTCGTGGGAGTTTCCTGATGGAATTTCCATGAAGTTTTCCTTTCCAGGATCAGTAAAAATAATTTCATCGCCACTGTGCTTGAATGTGCGAGTAGCAAGATAATCTACGACTGCGAATTAGAAAAAAAGGCCATGTGTTTTCAATATTATTTATTTCTAAGTGTTTGTAATGTGGCGTAAGGCCCGATAAAATATTTTCAAGCCGTACAACTCATTAAATAAATTTATTTGAGCGCGATGGATCTTGCTCTAGCGTAAAGTGCTGATTATCCAGAGACATTCCCTAACAACTTTTATGCCCCAGTTGAAAAAAAAAATACGAAAATGAAGAAAAAAAAAAAAAGACACAGACACACAACAACAACAAAACAAAAGAAAAAACAATAATGATAATAATGATAATAATAATGGTAATAATAACAAATAAAAGCAAGAAATAAAAAAGATAGAAGATAAAGAAGTCTGCGGCCCTATTCCATGTCGAAACAGGATTATTTATTTTTGCACTTTGGATAATTTACTTGTTTTCATTTCAATAATTCATTCGGAGTCCGTGATATGTCATCATTTGCACCTTACAGTCCGTGTTTGTTCATACTTAGTTAATCTTCACAAGAATATCTTCAGTTACATGCAAAACCTACCTGAATTATTTCTGAAGAGGGAGAAATTGGTAGTTGTAGCGTTCAAATGTGATAGAGCCAGTCTATATAGAAAGTCTTCAAATACCAGTGCGATGAACATCACATCCCCCTTAGTTAGGTTCTTTTTCTTAGGGCTAAAGATAGTTGCATTCTCAAGCATGGATACTGCATCCTGATTACGAAAATCGGAGGAAAGTAAATGGTAAGATAGCAAGAGAGAACAAAAGTATATGATTTTATCCTCACCATTTTAATTAATTTAGCCATTGAACTTGTAAAGGTGGAGCGAACTCTTAATTCTCGACGGGGAAAACTTGCCGAGAGTGGGAGGGGCAAATTTGCAACGGATGGAAATCTACAGATACTCTGCATGGCCTGCACTCTTGTTGTTTTTTATCTGTTAAGTTCTCTAATGCCTTGTGGCCTTTGTTATCTATACTGGGTGAACTTGCCAATGTATAGACCCTTTACCAAAAAAACCCTAAAGAAATGTATCTCTAGATCTGGTTTGTAATGATGTATTGTTTCTCTATTGGCTGCAGCACAATTCCGTTCAGTTTTCATATCATCAATGCTTCAAAAACAATATCAATGTCAAACAGTACTACCTTCTCGGCGTTAATCTTTTTAGGGTTAAGATTTCCTAAAGATTCCAGACCATGACAATTCTCTCTCTAAACGAAATAAATCAATAAATTAATGGATTAATCAATAAATCAGTCAAACAGTCAAGTAGGTCAATCGCTCGGTCAATCTACCAGATCTATTTGTCAGTTCGCTAATCTACCAGATCTCTCTGTCAGTCAGCTATTCATGTCAGTTATGATTTGAAACTGTCGTCGCAATGCAACATAGGCTATCTAGTTTAGACCCGAGCACTTTATATATATATATATATCTCTCTATATATATAGCGGTTATAAATTAATGACAGGAAGATCGTTTCATCGTTACTCTGAGTTTCACGCAGCTTGCGCTGTGATCGTTAGACGGTTTTCATATCCACTATTGGAACTCTCTGCAACCCGCATCGAGCAGTTTCTCACAGCCACGATTTCGTCTAGCCTGTCTATATATATATACTCTAGTTTGAGCACTCTGGCATGGCTTAGACGATACCACAAAGGTTGGGTCGTTTGGGGTGACCGTCTCGGTTCTCCCCCATCCTAGCATTCGCACTGCACTGATGAGGCCCAGAAGGCCGAAACAGTACTGTCTGCAGTTATATATATATATATATAAATATTATGAGAGGAAAAAAGGACGTAACTACATTTCCCGACAAGCCTGTTTCGTGAATCGCTTAAAACCCTAATCGTGAATCGATTAAACTCCTGAAGAGTGAAGCGATTCACGAAACAGGCTTGTCGGGAAATGTAGTTACGTCCTTTTTTCCTCTCATAATATTTATTCTGCTCTGCTTCAACGTATTGAGCACTGTTCCACGCGAAAATCGACTTGCAGACTTCCTATATATATATATATATATATATATATATATATATATACATATTTATTTACACATACATATACATATATGTATAGGTATATATATATATAGTTCAAAATGACTAAAATGAAACACGCATTATTCCCTGTAACTCTGAGTTTCGTGCTTACGCACTCATCAGACAGATTTAATGAAAAACATTCTTGTAGGCTCATTTATATATATATATATCCATAAAAAGTAACTGCTGATTACGATAGGCTGTTGATATATAATGGGTGAGAGGAAGCGAAAATTACAAAAGGACAATAAGACAGTGGGTGTCCATTGTAGCGGGGAAGCGTCAGCTGTTCTTTAGAAAAAAACTTGTTTTCGTGGCGGTATTTGGATATAAGTTCCGGATCTTTTATTCAATAAGTCTTTGCTGTTGGACTTAATAATTATGAGTTTCTCGGTCAGGCAAAGGGCGAGTCTTTTCGTCGTGTTGTTGTAGGGCCTAGATCTTGCAATAATGGACCATTTTATGCTGAAGTTTACAGAGTTGTCCTTCAGTTGCCAGATGTATTTGAATAGTTCAGTGCTGTTAGTGTGTTTTCTGTGTCGGAATGTGACCTTGTGTTGATTAAATCTTTGTTTAAAAGTTTCTTCAGTCAGTCCGATGTAGTTCTTAGAAGTTTCTTTGTTATCTGTAGTGGTGAGTTGTACGTTGTAGATAATGCTGAAAGACAGGCAATTACTGTTTAGCGGGCACTGCTCTTTAGAACTGCAGTTGCAAAGGTTATTGTTGTTGTCGGGGTTGTTGTTGTTGTTAGATAGTACCTTTTTGTTGTTTTTGTTAATCACCGATCCCATGTTCTCCATACAACTGTAGCGGACCTTTGCGTTGTTCTTGTTGAATAAACTATGGTATTTGTGATGTTTTGGAAAATGCTTCGAATTGAATGTTTTTGATCATGTCGTGCACGTCAGACTCAAAGTTGTTTAGGTCTCCATTTTGAGGCTGGCATTTTCTTGACTTGAATCCGAAGTTGTTGTTTTCGTTTATATCGTCGCTTTTGCTGTCTTTGTCCTCGTTTTGTTGGAGGAAGAAGGCTTTCCATCGCATCCGTTTAATTACGCTTTCGGTTTTTTCGATGAGTTTCTTTAGGTAGGATTTTTTTGTAGGTACAGGAATGTTCTTCATTGAGTAATTGAATATTGTTTGTTTCATTGTGGATAACAGCGTTTAGCAAACTGAACAATGCAAAGTCAAACCACCCTCCCAACATAATCAAGCAATTACCTGACTCCATCAGCCGCAGAATATCTGATAACTCCTGCAACGAGGACGAATTCAACAAAGCCGAAACGGAATACGACACTGCCCTCAAATCCAGCGGGCATACGAAAACCCTAACCTTCATCAAGCACAGACAGACCACCCGACTCAGAAGAACCCGACAAAGAAATATTATCTGGTACAACCATCCTTTTAGTAACATACAAACAAACATCGGCAGAAAATTTCTCAGTCTGGTATCAAAGCATTTTCCAAAGCATCACAAATACCATAGTTTATTCAACAAGAACAACGTAAAGGTCAGGTACAGTTGTGCAGAGAACGTGGGATCGATCCGACTAGCAAACACAACAAAAAAGTGCTATCTGACAACAACAACCCCGACAACAACGAAAGCCTTTGCAACTGCAGATCTAAAGAGCCGTGCCCGCTCAACAACAATTGCCTGTCCTCCAGCATTATCTACAACGGACTAATCACCACTACAGGTAACAAAGCGACTCCTAAGAACTACTTCGGACTGACTAAAGGAACTTCTAAACAAAGATTTAATCAACACAAGGTCACATTCCGACTCAGAAAATACACTAACAGCACTGAACTATTGAAATACATCTGGCAACTGAAGGACAACTCTGTAAACTTCAACATAAAATGGTCCATTATTGCAAGAGTTAGGTCCTAGAACAACACGACGAAAAGATGCGTCCTTTGCCTGACCGAAAAACTCATGATTCTTAAGTCCAACAGCATCAACTTACTGAATAAAAGATCCGAACTTATATCCAAATGCTGCCACGAAAACAAGTTTTATCTAAAGAACATCTGACGCTTCCCCGCTACAATAGACTTTTGTCAACACATTCACACCTACTGGCTTATTGTCCTTGTAATTTTTGCCTCCTATCACCCATTAATTATCAACAACCTATCGTAATCAACAGCTAATTATTTATGGTTATATATGTATATACATATATTTATAAATTAGCCTACAATAATGTTTTTCATTAAATCTGTCTGACGAGTGCGTAAACACGAAACTCAGAGTTACAGGGAATCATGCGTGTTTGATTTTAGCCATTTTGAACTGTATTTCGCTCTACACATGTGTATTAAACATTTTCCAGCAGCATTTGCTGTAATTCCTAACAAAATGGCACCACAAGTGTGGAATCATTTGGGGTGGCTCTATAGCTTCACCTCCATCCTAGATTCAGCACTGCACTGATGAAGCCCAGAAGGCCGAAACAGCACTGTCTGCAGTTATATACATATTTCTATATATAGAGATATATATACTGTAATTGTTATTCGCATGTTCTAACTACAGATCTCTTGCCTTTCTCTCTCCTGTTTCGTACGTTCCTGCGAAAATGATAAAAGGAAGGGAAATGATATTCTAAATAAAAGATGTTTTTTCGTCGATTCGTTTCGTTTATTTTCTTTTCTTCATTTTTTGTTTTGCTTAGATATTGTTTTCATTTCTGAAAGCGAAGGAGTGGGCACCATGTACTTAGCTCAAATCAAGCTGATTAACTGTGCATCTCGGCACGACCACTGAGGACTAATGTCTGCAGAAAGTTATAGACGGTTTAAAATTTTAAGATTTCGCTTACCTACCTTGATTTGTAAGTGGCTTGACGGTAAACAGGAAATTCACTTCTGGGGTACCTAGGCAGGGTATGATATCAATGCTCCATATCCCTGTTTTGTTCTTAACTGTAAAGCATTGATGCCGTTCACAACTTTCACAACAATTTGTTTCATTGAAAAATTTTAGTTCAAAACACCGCTCAAACTCTTTACAGGAGGAGGAGGAGCAAGTAGCAATACCATAAGAGGGGCCACAAGATATCCAATTCCACCGGCTTAGAAAGTCATTTCTTATCAGTTTCTCACACTCTGTCTCTATCTCGAGTCCGAGCTCTGTAAAGTGGGTACATTTGTATCCGGCCTCTGCAAAATAAGCATATAGAAGTGGTAGGTCTCAGTGCAAAGAGAAAAGCAGAGCTCTTTTTGGACATCTAAAATGACAACACCACGGAATTGCTTCTACTGCTTCAGTCAGAATGGAAATGAACTCACCCTGCGTTTTTTGACTCTGGAGAGCTATAAACAACAAGAAAAAAAAAAAAGAAAAAAAAATAGTGACGAAAAAAGCTTCCTGATAGATCTCTTTTATCTCACCAGAAGGAGTGGATGGATGAAGCTGAAGCAAGGTTGTCTGTTTTGAAAAGCTGAAAATCAAGTGTTTGTTTTTTGTGACACACCAAGCTTCTATTTGTTAACATCCTCCCTCTTGCTATGCCAGATTTAACTGTGCCCTGAAAACGAAACTGTTCAAAGAGCTGAAGCAGCTGTTCTTACTAGATCCCATTTACACGCATGTTCAGGTCACACGAAACCGCTTCCGCAGCGCGCCGGCAAACGTTGCAATATTTCGAGACCATTACGAGATGCCAATTTTACAATAAAGTTACCACCGATTTTCAGTATATTTTTAGAACAAATTTCTTGGTAAATCAAACATAAAGTTACAAGTTCCTCATATCCATGCCAGCGCAATTCTTTTCTGATAAAACAGAGGCGAGAGAGCGATGATTTTCCTTCAAAATCGAAACCTGCCACGGACATTTGGTCACGGTGTTTGCATATTTTGAAAAAAATAGTATATTTCTAACTTAAAGCGCATTTTCTTTCTTTGTGATTTAATAAAAGTGAGCCACCACGAGAGGTCGAAAAATTTAGGAAATGTTTTTCTGTTTATTGATGATTAATCGACAGCAATAGCTGTATATCTCAAACCAGGTTGAAAGAACCCATCTGACAATTTAAATAGTTGTGAAACAAAGCCAGTTTGAATTCAGCAGTATACACGACGTAACTAATGAGACGGGAATTCTAAAATGCAAAATAATTTGGCATGAGTTTTATGAAATATTTGCCCTGTCGTATATCGTCACTCCCAAGTATCTATAGTATCACAGAGATCGTGGTAGCAATAATCCACTATAATCTGCTGTTTCTTTCAAATAAAATTTTACTATTTTAGTATCATTATGCTTTGTTTGTGTGTGTGTTTTTTTTTCCAAAGTTGTCCGTATAGCGTTTTCCACCTAAGGAATATGGACGAAAAAATTAACTTGCATACGAAAATTCTGCAGGGAATACGCATATCTAATGAAACATGTCATCCGTTTTAACTCTTAGGAGCAACCATGTATTTAGAGATGTAACATTAAAGATGATATGCAACTCACCTAGAATGACTGTCATCAAGTAAACTGCGCCAAATGCGGGCGCATAAGAAAACGCTTTCATCATTCCAAGCTTGAGATACACTGTGGAGTTTTCTATTCCTAAATCCACTTTAAATTCAACGATGGAGGAAGTAGATCCTTTTTTAATTAACGCCAGATATTGCCAGCTGTGTATTTTATCTCTCAGCTGACAGACCATTGGCCAGTGAATTTTACGTCTTGAACAAAGAATGGTTAACGTGGTAATACATCCGGGTGCCTCGAAGAAAAAAAGCGGAGTACCTTTTCTGCCTACGTTTGGGATTTTAGAGTCCGGGAAAGAATCAATTTCCAACTTCTCCTTATGATACCACATGCTAAGAAGCATACTGCCGATGGAAATCAAATCATAATGCAAAAATCATCTGTTAGTAAATTCTTTAACTTTACATACCATGGTAGTACCCAAGATTTAATAAGAAGAACATCTACTCGCCTCTTGAAAAAAAAAAACCTATATATTTCAACAAATCTAGAGAAAGGGAGGCACAATGCAAGGTCCACATATTACCTGTGGACTCAAATGGATCGCCGAGAACGGAATCAAAATGACCTTAACTGTACATGGTGAACCCGTGGATAAACTGTGCGCAATGTAATTAGAATATACAGTGATTGTACATGTAATAAAATCCATTATCATTTTATTTCAGAGGTAGATGTAAGCCGTCAACCCACAAGAGTCCTCCCCAATAGATCCGACATATTTAGGAAAGGGTCCGCCATCTTTAATAAGACCCATGCTTGCTCCAGAGTTCTAAGGCTGCTCTGAACGCTACGAAATTTTTAATTCGCATCCCATCATTGCTCTTGCTTATGCGTCTCATATCCGTGAACAAAAAGATGCGTTATCGTTTATGAGCAATTCTCAAAATGGTGGTTTACAAGGTTGAAAGTTTTGTCCATGAGAAGAAATTTTTTACCAGCTTTAGTTACGCTGTCAAATATAGCTATAATCAAAGTGTTGTAAAGGTGTAAGGATTGGCAGGGGAGAGAAAACCAGAGGAAGGGTGGAGACAAGGGAACCGAAAAACAATAAGGATGAATTTAAATGATCTTTCCTTTTATTTTTCAAATTCACCAACTCTTAGAGTAGTAGCAAGGCTCTCGAAAGTGGAAATTACATATACGCTTGCATTCCGAGCGCTCGCTAACTTTTAGCAAAGCGTCGAGTTTGATCAAACAGTGACAGGAATGAAAATGGTGAAGACGAGAACGATAATGACGAACCAGCTTTCTCTTTGGCACCTGTGGTAAATGGTAAAGAGGTGGAAAGGGGGCGTGCACTTCGCAAATTTTAACTAGGGTATATTGAGATTAAATTTTCAAGTCTATCTTGGTTTAGATAGATTGTGCGACCTCATCATGATGGAATAGCTACCATAATACCACGCGGTATCGCGTAGTAACTGTCGCGTTCTGGTTGGTTTGAACAATGTTCCCTTCATCGGCTATGAAGTGTTGTAGTCTAATAAAGTTTCCATTATGTCTTTATTTGAAGTCTACTACAAACTTTTTTCTAATTATCAATATCAATTGCGCCAAGATTAATTCATTTAGATACTGACTGATTACATTTTAAATGATTCATCATGATATATTTTAAAGCGGTCTTCTCTGGCAATTTGATTCTAAGAAATGATTCCACTTGATCATATAACCTAAATCTGTGGTTAAGGAGGTTACCCAGCAGCTGGACAAAAATGTTTCAATTTGCTATAGAGCTCATAAGCTATAGTCTAAGCAACATAAGTGAAACTGGTAATAAATGCATACAGTATTCGCTCAATTCTAGGGGAAGATATAAGTTCAAAGTCTACTCTCGATCCTCCTGAGGAATCCCAGCGTTAGCGTGACTCTGATGGGTCTGAGAGTTCTTTGTGTTGTCAGCTTGCCTATGATTTGATGCACTTGGGTTGATATTCTTGGAATCTTCTTTTAAAACTCCCTTTTATCTAGAAAAGAGGTATAAGGAAATTAGAGGTACCCATCTTTGTTACCGGTTTTTCTGGATATAGATCACGAAGATTCAAAACTCATATATACCTCACTATTTCTCAGGCAGTGAAAGAAGAAAATAGAGAGTCCCTTCAGAAAAAAAAAAAAGCAGTGGAGATTTAAATCGATCAGTTTATAAATATACAAATAAACAAATAGATGCAAAAATAAAAAAAAAAGCTTAAATCGGCTTGGTCCTTTTATCGTATGGTAGCAACCAAAAGCATTACACTTTTTTTTTGTCACGAATGTAGGGCTGTGTCCTAACAACTCAGCCAGAGCTCTTCTATTGTTTCTTAAATGTCTTCTATCGTTCACTCGCCTAAGAGTTATTTTTCAGAATACATCTCTATCCTTCAGATTTAATAGACTCATTGTGACCCCATTATTAATGTTTAGCAGAGCTAAGGCTTTGGAGATAAAAATAAAAGTGCGAAAGGGCGTCTTAGATAATCTTTTCAGAATGGAATGGTGGGTCTGGTGTCTAAAAGTGAATCTGAGTCATCCTTAGATATGGAGACACTTAAAGTATTTCTAAGGCTCATCTTATCAGAAGTACGCCCTTATTTTATCCAGTGAAAAGCAAACTGCCTTAAAGCTTAATAGCACTTTACCTGAGTAGAGTTAAGGATTACAAAAATGTAGGAGAAGGCGATGTGTAGTGGCAAAAGAAGGCCAATCAGCCATGTAACACCCAGCAACGGAGCTAACACGACGCATGCACGGATGCCCAGCCTGTAATAGACCAAATGACATAGGTTTTCATCTGAATTCTTATCTTTTTCCCCTTCAGCGGAAATAATGGAAGACTAACAATCTAAGTTTAAACTGAAAGTTATAAATACACTGGACATAATGGTGGGGGCGACACAAGAAGCAGTTTGAAGGCTGTCCATCGAAAACGCAATTTATAAACAACAAGGTATTATGCGAGACTATTTGAAGTCTTACCTCTCCACTAAAATAATTAGCTTTATAAAGACATTACAGGGAGACACATCTCTTATCATCCCACCTGATCTGCTCAGTCTGGTTATCCTTCACCTGTTGGATTGTTGTCATTTCCTTGATAACTCGCACAAGGATTACCATGTTCATCTTCAGGGATTTAAAAGGAAAAAATAAAAATAAAGTAAGAAAAGTACGTATGATGCACGATCCTCGCAGTAGAAAGCGCTATTTATGTAATAGCGAAAATCAGACCTGAAAAAAATCAGGCCTGTACGGGATTCGAACCACTGACCTCTGCGATACTAGTGCAGTGCTCTACCAGTTGAGCTAACAAGCCAACTGGGAGCAGGCCATTAAGTTGATTCGAATTAAACCCGTGATGATAAATCAGATACAATGAATATATGAAGTTCATATATAGGTCAGTGGTTCGAATCCCGTACAGGCCTGATTTTTTTCAGTTCTGATTCTCGCTATTACATAAATAGCGCTTTCTACTGCGAGGATCGTGCATCATACGTATCTACAACCCCAGTTCAAATATATGAACTTCATATATTCACTGTGACCAAAGTAAGAAAAGAGAAAAAAAAGAACGATCGATGTTTTCTTCTCTCTAGCTTCTGCCATAAGTTTTGGGAAGAGGACTTTCAAAGATCCATTAAGAAAATTTATGGCTGTCAAAATACTGTTGAAATCAATGTTAAAACAAATGTATCTAGATGACTGAGCCCATATTCATTGAGAAAATTCAATCTATGGCAACTTACAATTGTGATTAGTCTAACAAAGGAAACAAATATCCAGATGATATTGTTAGAGGAGGACATCCAGCATCTTATAATCAAAACAATAAAGTGCACAGGTCTAGCTTTCAATTTCGTTTTGTCCGTTTAAATAAAAGAATTAGGGGATATTTCATGTCAGAATGTGAAATGAAAACCCAAAGGATGGGGCAGCACGATGCCTTTATATTACTTTGCAAAATTACGAAAAACATCATTCTGGATGATAACTTAAATAGCTTCCTGGTCTAGCACACGAAGAGACTGATCCACAGTTTGAAAGAAGGAGGTACCTAGTGAAAAGGGTGGGGTAAAGGCCATTTTAGAAGGCCAGGGAGGGGGGGCTGCTGGTATCAAGTTTCGTAAAAATTAGTACCCGTTCTTGTCTTCCCTGAGTCCTTGATAATGATTTACCAATATCAGGAGGCAGGTAAAGGGGAAATTGACACCCTCGCCCCTTGTCTTTTTCAGGTTCACATTTCCAGGCCCTCTCTACTTTTTAAACGGTTGATAAAATTAGAAAACATTCAAACTTCACCTTTTATCGGTGACATAAGTTTCTTTTCCATCTTTTCCTGCGGCAATACCTAGAGATGCAGTAACTATGATTGTAGGAAGTCCTGAAGCAAAACAAACAATAGAAAACGCCATTTTAGATCAGTAATTAAAAGCTACTGGTTTATGTAGGACAAGACAGCAAGAATAACCGAGATCTAGGGCTATTACATCCGCCTCAGCCAATGACTGTACAAGTTGAGGATTTGAATAAACCGACGCCTCTTTGTTATCTGCGAAAATATGAAGTTTCAATGTGATTTTTATATTGTTCATCCTTGAAACCTTTTGTTTGTGGGTATAACGTTACTAAAACGCATCTAATTACAAAACTGCTTCGTTTTTTGGCCATTAAGATCAACGCCGGTGACATTCTGCATAAAACCAAGTCTAACTGGCTCCAAAAATACTATACGCCCTCTTTAGTTATCAATCAAGACGATCCAATGATTTTCAAACAGCACGCGTATTCATTTGAAGACGTAAAAGATATGGCCATTACAAGAAAGTGTGTTCAAATTTAGAGTTCTCTCAATGTTTTCATGGCAACTATCTTTTCACGCTTATAACCTCTATTTTAACTCTAATACCTACTTCTGCATTGGTTTTAAGCCAATCAGAATCAAGATATCCTGCTAAGTACATTAATTTTATAGGTACAATCCCATCTGTGACTGGTAGTGCACCTTACCCCAGCAAAAGCCATGATAAAGATAAATTTTATCGGTGATGTTGTACACCTTTACAACAAATAAGTAGATATAAATGCCCTCGACAAGCATCCAGCAACAGGAGGCCATCAGGAAATACTGCAAAAGAGCTGCTCCAGCTACACAACCAGCCTGCAGGGAATAGATAATCCATAAAAATGTAATAATTTGCCATTTTTCGAGATAATAATCCGAACACGAATTAAAAAAAGAGAAAGGCAACAAAACAGAACAAACAAATGAAAACTACAAAATAGAAAACATGCAAACGGACAAACAAACTGGAAAAGAGAATTACTCGATCGATCACTCAGTCTGAAATCAATCAGTCAAATAATAAGAAGCTAAACCAAATAGAAAAACAATTAAACAAACAAGCACAAGAACAACTAAATAAGCAACAAGAAGGAAGAGTTTAACAAGTCACCTTGTTTTCTGTGGCATCTATTCCAGCAAAAAATATGATATGTCCTGCTCCAATGCAGGAGGTCAGACTAACCCGAATGTGACACAAAGGTGAATGTCTGTCTCTGAAGGGCACAGAATAAATAAAAACAAACAAGTCGTTAAATAGCAACTTAATGAGACTGATTAAGCGGCAAGACAAATACAAAACTTAGGCCAATGAATTGGGAAGGAAATCATCAGAAATACAACGGTAAATAATCAAGCAAAAAAAAGACATACGTGTGCTGAGACTATCCTTTTTTTTTAAATAAATTATTTGGTAAATAACGATTGTATACAAGCATATTTACGAGGAGGTTTTTCTTTTACTAACAATTTGTTTGAAGCTATTTTAACTCCTTGGCGAATTTTTTTCAAAGAAAATTAGTCTCAGAAGGTCCAATTTCTTTTCCAGACGCGCCAAGGAACTAGTCTGATAACTTGATAAACGGCGATAACCCCCCAGAATTCAGTTAGATATCACTGCGTGTTTATTGAATTTACTTACGTGAGCTGAATATAGCTGATAATTGTGAGTACGACTCCAGTGAGAGATAACATCATCCCTACTTGAGTGAGGATTGTCAGTATTTTGTCATGTTCATCTGACGAACGAGTTTCATCTTGATTGAAAAAGTGATATCGATAATAATTTGATTTGGATCAAAGAAAATGTTGTCTATTACATTGTCTATAACAATAAATATAGGCAATTGCAATACCTGTTATAACCATATGTGGCTTTTGAGATTTATATGATTTTATTTTTTGGAAGAAAAATATATGTATGTATATTCACCTTTCCGTTAGCACTATTGTCGGTAAAGTCCATGAGCACAGCGAAGTGGGTCAAGTGATTGCAAACGCATTCCGTTTGTTTATCTGATATCATGTTTGTTTGACATCCTTCACTTGACCAACTCCCACAGCTGTAAAAAAAGGAAGAGACAAGGACAGACAGGATTCAAAATTACTTATTCTATTGCAAACCCTTTCCCCCTATAATGGAAAAGTGTTCAACGCATTCCACTTATTTCTCAAACGGGCTTTCTGATACTTTAAGCTTCCATTCAGATAGTTTTGGCTCCTATGAGAGCTGTAACAATTCACGTTAACAACAGTTTTGTAACTATGGTACTTACTTGTCTTCGGAGAAGTTCCAGAATACACATATTCTTTTTTTACGATTCACCTAGGAGAAAAAATAATCAATTATGGTGATTCATGACGGTGATGGGACCGTGTGGAGTCCAACTTGGTCTGTAGTCAACAAGTCGGTTTGTTAATTACGAGTATGACTACAGACCGTTCTGTTACCAATTAAGAGCCACTGACCATAGATATCGAGAATCCGCCGACAGTTGCAAAATTTGGTTACTTTATTTCAACGGGTCACTATTCAGAGTTAAACGTAACAAAATAACAAGAAACTTGTATTTTCAAAGGGATAAAAGAACCATATGCTAGCACACAAAAGGAAATTTAAAAGCGGGACTACATCGCGTTGTGGTGTACGAAGTTGCTGAATTTGCATAGTTTTTCATTGATTTGCGAGTGGGACGGGGGGGGGGGGGCAGCTATTCAGGTGTATTTTGAACTTTCGATTTTCCGGAGAAAGAATAGCGGGATGGAACTTTGATATAATTTTTGAGAACGTTCCATCAAAAGGGTCGTCCTTTAGGAAAAATCAAATGAATTAAGGCATTTTGCAACTGTCGGCGGATTCTCGATATTTATGGTCAGTGGCTCTTAATCATAACCATTATAATTTTCCAGAAAGAAAAAAAAATACATTAGGGAAAAATAGAGACAAGGTCCCAATTACCTAATTCCTCCATTTTGGAAGTTTCCCAGTTGTGATGGTTGCTAATTAATTAATTAATTAATCCATAAATTTAGTTGAGTGGACTTGGTATGATTGGCTGCTTTAACCGTCTGATTAAAAGTGTCCGATTATATCCAACTGTTCGATGAAACTGTCCGATTACAACTCTACAGAATAAAGCAGCTAATGCACAAAACACATTTGAGGAGGTTATAATGGTTATGATTGAAGGAATAATATATCAGGGCTTCAGTGCTCGCCTTAGTGATGCCTTACTAGTAGCAGACTAGTAAAGGCGTCATAGTTATAGGATATCAGTGTAACCCTCCAAATTAGATCATGTAGTAACCCTCGACATGAAGGTTTCTGGAACTTCTCCATTAATGAAGTTTTAGTTTGTTATTCAGAAAGAGCGAATTTGTTTTCGCCAGATGTTTCGTTTTTAATAATTCTAATTCAGAAAAGTCTCGGATGTGAAATTGTGGAAAGCCCCCGGTATCTAATACTCTCCCCCTTTGTGAGAGGTTTAAGATGACAAAATTTGTAAATGTCGCAGTGCCTAATGGGATGCAATGCTGATTTACATTTCAGGTCTTGGAAAATCTTAAAATTATGGGCTGGTTATCAAATCTCAATTTGAATTGGGGTAAAAGGCGACATAATGTTCGCTCACAAGAAGGATGAATAAACTGTTGGTGTCCCCCTTTTTTAAAACAAACAAAAAAACAAGCAAAATCCAACTAAATTAAAAAAAGAGTGCGCACACAACGAAAGATCGACATAGATACCTTCATGTTCTTAAAAACCAATGTGACATTTTCTGTTAGAAGTTTAGGCTGAGGGTCAATCACGGCGGACATAATTATACTGTCAAGTATCCTGAAATAAAACAAATTATATCATCGCAAAACCAGTCTATCCTCAGCTATTCAAACCAAATACACGTACCTTGTTTCTTTATCCTCCTCAGTTTCAGCTGAGTAGTTTGATATAAAGTCATATAGCTTGTTATATGCCACTCCAAGTACTACCGTGTCTGTTTAACAAGGAAACGAGAACTGCATTGGTTTTGGTTTCCAAAATTTTGAGTTTTAGTTTTTGGAAATACGATTATCACTCATAAATAATCAGGGCCTTGGTGTCATTACAGGCAGGTGATTAATGGAAAAGTACAATATCTAGTACTATTGAAAAAGCATAAAGTTTCTTCATATTGTGACGCCCAACAATAAAGAGAGAGTCGAGAAATTCCAAAACGAAAACCGATTCAGACTAAGGAGGGAAAAAGAAAAAGAAAAACTCACTGTATTAAGTGTAAACTACCTGCATATTAATTGCAAATTTGGAGAACAGATACACTGACGAATTGGCCAGGAAATGGAGGACAATTGTCTTGAAAGCAAATATTCAAAACAAATAAAGGTACTTACATGGATCCATATTAGCTTGGGAAATGTTGATAAAGTTCTCCCCATTGCTTCCATTAAACAAAAAGTCATTTCCTTTCTCGAGGACATTGTATCTGACTTGAAAACCTAGATTGATAAATATAAAAAGTGGTGCAGTACCGACATACATTTTCACCCGTCTAAACAGTCTAACGGCATGTGTGTACCTAGAATACTCTACGACCTGCACAACTAAATTTTTATACATCATTAATAATTAAATCCATCATTCTTAAAAACTTTAAATTACTTCAAAACGATCCAGAGACAAGCACTATCTTTTCGCAGCCTCCGCTCATTTCATTCAAACGCGACAAAAACATAGGCAATTTTTTGGTCAGAAGTTATTTTCAGACTAATGACCAACCAGGCACCTTCAAATGCGCTCGTACGCGATGCAAAACGTGTCCTTTTATTCACAACACTGAGAAAATATCGGGATCCAAACGATCCATTAAGATCACCGATCACTTCACTGCACCTACGCCAATTTAATCTATTGCATAACTTGCACTTATTGCAAAAAGATTTACATCGGCGAAACAGGCAGAAGACTAGGTAACCGATTCCGAGAACACCTTCGCGACGTGGAGAGGAATGACAAGGACACATCGAAACCAGTTGCTAGACATTTTAATTTAACTAATCATTCTAAGCAACATATGGCAATCTGCGGTCTTTCCTTGCACTTAGGTAGCACGGAAAGCCGTAAAACTCTTGAACAAAAGCTCATCTTGCAAGGCGGCAGTCTAAATCCCCCAGGTATTAACGAACGCTTTTCATTCCACAAATTTATTCGTGTTTTTCTTGTTGCCATGTTCCCACCAATAACGTAGCTCCATTTTCTGCCTTTAAAAGCACACACAACCCACAATTCCTCTATTTGCTCCGACGAAGGGCTAACGCTCGAAACGTCAGCTTTTATAATCGTAACTGTGGCCAATTTACCATTTCAACTTTGTTGATAAATTCAAATTAAATTTTATCCAGTCGTACCTCCCCAAATTTATGACTTCGCACGCCGATAATTTCCCGAATTCTACAATTGCAAATAACAGTCAATGCTTTCGATCTTGCCAACGAAAATAAGTTAGAATTTTCTTTAGTTGATGCATAAAGAATAGTGATGCTGGCTCTAAATCAGTGTACACGAAATGCTCGCCAGAACTTATACAGGATAAAGCTCTTTTCCAAAAAAGGGAAGAGAGACTATACTGCACTTACTCAGATCTTCATCGATGTCAATTAATTTGGGACGTGTCGCCTCCAGCTCATTTCTGCCAAAGCTTAATAAAGTGTCTTCAAAGATAAACGCAGCAAAAATGGTATCCGCCAGTTTTTGATCCTTTGATGAATCAAAGTCCCTTGGTGAACTGCTGACCCATGTACTTCGGATTGAAGCTCTAAATTGTTTTTTTGCGTCCTTGACGAGAAGAGGTACTATTAAATGAGTTTTGAAAAGTAGCTAATGGTACATGTAAGTTACCTTTTCGGAGAGTGATGGGAACAACACTACCCGTTTGATACACGATTTTTCTGGTTAACTTACATATATTGGCTTGTCGCCATTGTCGCATTTAAGACACACAGAGTAAGAGAGAACAGCCCAAAAAAATGAGCAAACATTCCCACTGTCAAAAACTTAGGATAGCAAACTTGCAAATTGACAGACCCACCACGTAAAACACGACTACGTAATACAGTAGATGGTTTGAACCCGGGGGTAACATGTAAAAGTGTGGTGCGATCGTCCGGGTGAGAGTAGCCCTGAGAAGGAGAGTTGTCGACGGTGGTGACTGACGTTTCGACAACCTGTGCGGACGTCATCATCAGAGTTAAGTATATATATTGACTATTCATTGAACATCTTACCTCAATACTAATTTTGGTTGGACGCCCTGTATGTCTGCTGAGCCAGCTGCCATCTAAACCAAAGCCAAGAAGATAAAAAGCGCACAATTACAATTATCTCATACGATAGTTTTGAATTTAAGTATTATGCCTATTATATATCAGAGGTTTACCCAAGTCTACCCAGTTCAGCGGAAATTGCACAGAGACAGTGGACCATAGAATAGTTTGCTGTCTTCATGGCTTCTCTCGAATAATAACATGTTGCAAAAACACGTTACACTACTAGCATCGCTGAACAGTTATAATGTGCTGAAGGAGAGCGGAATTGGTACTTTTACTAGCTTATTTCACCCTATTTTATCTCAATGCGGAAATCTATAAATAAGTTACCAAATAATCATAATAATAGTAAGAATGATAATAGTAATAACTAATAATAATAATAACAATAATAATAATAACAAAAATAACAATCCCATCTTATCTGCCTGCCCTGCGCTTGCACAAACCAAGTACCTTGCGAGACATGACGCCGTCTTGAAGGTCCTGTTCTTCGAGATCATTTTTGACCGTGGTATTCACCTATCAAGCCACAGTCAGTCTTTGAAACAGCAAACGTACGGGCGTATTGGGATGTTTCGGTATGTGAAGAGTACTAAGAGTTCAGAGCAAATAGAGTGGACGCTAGGATCGTTAACAACAGAGATAAGCAAGTGATAGCCTTGGAGATGAGTTGCCCCCTGGATGAGCAACCGCGACAAGAAGACTTCTGAGAAGACCATGAAGTATGTGCCATTCAGATGGGAATTAAAGCAGAGATACCCAGGGTACGAGATCAACCAGTGCAATATCATCTTAGATGTACTCTGGGGATGGTCCAAGGACTTGGATATCACTCTACAGAAGCTAGTAGGTAGCAGAGCTAAAGGTGTGCTTAAGAAGATGCAGAAGGCGTGTCTATCAGGAACTCTAAATACTGCGCGCACTTTTAAAGTGATAATTTAACTCGTAGGCGAACTCTGGAAAGAAGGAAAATCTAATATATTTAACAGGGGGACGTGGGTTTAAATCCCGCTCAGGGTAAATTTTCTTTTCTAACATTTATTGTATTTAAGTATGATTATTTGGGGTGTACAGGGTCAGGGTTTCCCTCGTATACAGAATTTATATATATATATGTACATTAGTTGAGGAATCAAAGAGGACGCATCGATTCTCTGTTACTCTGAGTTTCGCGCCGAAGCGCTCGTCAGACAGAATAATTCTGTCTGACGAGTGCTTCGGCGCGAAACTCAGAGTAACAGAGAATCGATGCGTCCTGTTTGATTCTTCAACTTATGTATATATATATATATATACATATTATCGGTTATAATAGGTTTTATAACGATGGTGTTAGTTTTTAGTTATAATGTTAGATTTTGCTTCTATTTTATTCACTGATTAGCTCATGGGCTACGCTGCGGCGCCTCATGTTGCATTTATTGTATATTGCATACAGCCGTTTTTACTGCATAATAATAACAATATATGCAGAGCACGCGGAGGTGGGAAACAACAGGATAGACTGTACGGTTATAGACAAGGAGAGGAAGAAAGTCGTGTTACTTGAAATGAGCTGTCCATGGGTCAGTAATAGAGAGATCAAATGTGCTGAGAAGACGAACAACTACGCCCCACTGCGGCACGAATTACGAAGGAGATGCCCAGAGTACAAGATTGAGCAGCATAGCATCATGATAGACGCACTTGGAGGGAGCTCGCGAAGGGTCAAGGAAAGCATACGCCAACTGGTTGAAGTGGCCGATGTCACTCAGTGCTAAGGAACATTCAGAAAGCGGTAGTCTCTAGCTCCCTTGAAATTGCTAGGACTTTCAAAGTCCTATCGGACTAAGTTCTTCCAACGACGTCAGTTTTAAGTATAGTTTTTAAAGCATTTATCTCCATTTTAGGGTCTATGGGTATAACATTTTAGAATTTCTTTGTCTGGACCTGTAAGGTCCTATGGGACTAAGTTCCTTAAACGACATTAGGTTCAAGCATAGTTTTAAAAGGCTGATGGAACATTTATTTCCTTTTAGGAAATCAATTTTTTTTTTTAAGTTTAGCTTTATCTATGTAGTAGTGAAAATTGAATAGGCTACGCCTTTGGCACCCTATATCAATTTTATTTGTAATCTGAAGCATTCAGAAGTGTATACTGCGATGATCATAATAATGAAAAGAACACAACAATATAATAACAACAATTACAAGAGGAAGAAGAAGAGAAGAAAAGTCAAAAGAAAAAAACAGAGATTTTTTCTTTCGTAAATAAACGTACTTGGGTATTTCACTCCAATGACAATTTCAAAACATTTGCAGTGTTCTACTTCAAAGATTGAATTCTCGGTGCTGCTCGGGTTACAGATTTGATTTGAAGAACTTTTAAACACTTCAAAGCAAGACAGATTCCATGTCCCTCCTCCAAGAAAAAAGGAGTTAATTCCATCGCACCTTAAGCCTCTGCTACCGCTTGAGGAAGACGGAAGGCATTTTATCTTGCGCCATGTTTCCATGAGAAATCCTCCACAGCTCAATCCATTACATTCACTTTGCTTCAATGATGGGTCAGTCGCACACTTATCATCTGCAGTACAACAAAAATTGCAGCAAAAGAAAACAGATAATCAATCATCTCTCAGACAAAGTGGCATGAAATGAATGGTAATAGAACTTTAATCAATTTTGAGAATATAAGAAAAAAATTGTTCTTCAATTGCATTGTATTTTTAGTAAAAGAGAATACGTAAGTATAATTCTGTTTTTTTTTTATTGAAAAGTTACCATTGACGCTCATTGTTATTGCATGACTGTCTGGATTCGTTTCTTGATGGATAAAAGTTGGAAGCGTGAGAATTGATTACACATCAGTGCATCGCATAGTTTGAGCAAAATCAAATTTCTGGGGATCATTCTCATATAGGAACTGTATTAATTATCTAGAGGTTGTTTTCTGTTCATTCATCTTGTTTTAACTTTGCTAAGTTAGCTGATAATAAATTACTTACTTTGTTCCGCTCTTGTCAAGCAGCTTTGCACAACTGCGGGTTAAAAATAAAGAGAAAGGAACCGTGTTTTTAAAAGAAAATAATTCTAATAACAACCAAAGCAATAATTATTGTTAACTATATAACCATCGATCTAGCTTAGGAGTGGGATTTTTGTCGCGGCGTTACAAAACTCCAGGGTGTAGTTAAGCCCACGAATATTCAATGGTTGTGAAACGCACAGTTCCAATTTGTAGTATGTTACAGTATAATTCAAACCGACAGAGAAATGCTACTTCCACGAACTCAACTACTCTTTTAAAAGACTTGTAACACTATTACCATGGAGCTACTCCAAAACGCATTACAGCAACTATCCTAATTAAACTTACTTATGCCTACTACACTTTATACTTAGCTGACTACTGACACACATTCACATACAGTTTGGATATATCAACAAAGTTGAAATGGTAAATTGGCCACCGTAACGATTACAAAAGCTGACGTTTCGAGCGTTAGCCCTTCGTCGGAGCGAATAGAGGAATATGTGGACTGTGTGTGCCATGCTCCCACCAATAACGTAGCTCCATTTTCGGCCTTTAAAAGCACACACAACCCACAATTCCTCTATTCACTCCGACGAAGGGCTAACGCTCGAAACGTCAGCTTTTGTAATCATTGCGGTGACCAATTTACCATTTCAACTTTGTTGATATATCCAATTATCTCCTTACTTCCACCGACGCAGCCCCAAACAGATTTTTTCGAAACTATCAGCCTTTATTCACAAACAGTTGTCTGCAAATTTCCTTAAAATGAAAGATCTTCTATAATAGCTCTCTCTTGGTATAGCATTCCAAACAGTTGGTCCCTCCCGACAACGGCAAACAACTCCTGCTACACGACCGAGTCCTAATATATCTTTACAAAATATTTCAGAACATTCCAGAAGCTTATGACACAACTAGTTTGGTAGTATTATATCGTAGCTACATAATTTGATACAACTGTTCCAGAAAGCTCCATGGAAAGTTTATGTATGTCAGTCAGCATGACTCGGCATTCTAAGAATTTCTAGATACTTATTTATACAGTCACTATCCACGACTGGTAACTCATTTCATATGGTTAAATAGTTACAATTTATTTGCATATTGTCCCATGGTATCCAGATTAATAGAGTCAAATCGCAGGACTTCATCTAAAAAGCACGCGGGACTCAAAGTTATCGCATAAAATAGAGGCTAGTGGTAAGCGAGTCCAAGATGACACCCAAACCCTGAAATTCCACCGTATCCAGAAAGAAGCAACACGGATAGAATGCGTTCTCGTTAAGTCGGACTCAATTAATTTGATGATTGTGGTATACAAAATGAACCTAACAGCAGAAGTGAACCACCGCAAGACTTCAGTTAGCACACAGCTTCTTACAGTCCCATCCCAACATTTTTCAGAATTAGATGTCATTGTTCAGGTGTTATTGAGACATTGTAGAGAGCTGAGCCTACCCCCAATATAAAACTGATAAAGAGCAAGGTTAAACTATTTGTTCTCTCTGAAAAGTGAAATATACATTGGGTTTGGAATATACATACAGCACTCAATGCCTGTTAATTACAGGGTCCTATAAGGAAGTAGTTGAGTTAAAACCTTTATCAGTGTTACATCTACTAACCTGGAATAATGTTAATGGCAGGCTTTGCACCCACCCGATTTGGAATGAGCTGTTACCAAAGTTTTCTGAGGTAAATCGATTTCACCCCTAGGTTTGAGTGAGTTCACTTCCCCCTCTAAGTATCTTTATGTAATAAAAACATATCCTGAACTACCAGAGAATGAAAAGATTGACTATTTCTTTTTTCTTCAGACACGACGCAAGATTTTCCCTTATATCCTACATCTTGGAGTGTACTCAAAATGTGGAGTGCAAATATGATTGGGTGCAAAACCTCCCTAATTCGGTGTAAGAGTTTACTTACAAAGGGTTTCCTGAAAGTTAACTAGGCGGCAGCAACTAATACCATCTGGGTAGCAAGAGAGGCCGAATTTAAAGGAATTTTCCTGCCTACAAGTTTGAACTCCTTAAGGCGCTGATTAAATCGTTACACATGAATTCTAGCTTTGGCAATCCGACGGGTTTCCAGTTTTTCTGCAACACTGAGACTTTTCCTCCCTTTCAAAAATGGAGGGATTTTCAGTTCCACTTGTACAGGATTCAGGAGCTCACGCACTGTGAAACCACGATCAGCCAACCCTAAGTCATTAGGTTTCAGGTACCTCGTGATACCACTCTTCCTTGAAGATTTGGACATCATCAATATCCCCTTCAAACAAATCAGACAGAAAGCAGGCACCACCATCTGGGGTCACTGCGATGAGACATTTGAATATGTTGGTGTTTTTGTACGAAGAGAAGGTGTTACCCTGCCTGGCAAAGTTTCTGGAACATTCAACTGAAAATTCTGTACATTCCACAGCACACCTTATGTTCTCCCTAATTTTGAAAACCTTAGGCAGGAACTTCCTGAGTTGTGATCTCTGCGGAAACATATCACTGTGCATGTCTCTAAATGTTTTAGACATCAGCTGAGTGTAATGAATATCTTTCGCAGCTGGGTTTGCTCTATATCCCTGTCCGGAGTGCTGAGAAGAACTGCCAAATTCCTGAGAGAAAAACCTCTCCTCAGTCTTACTAGGCACATAAATAGTTGCTCTCTTGTTGAAAGCTGGCAATTTGGACCCTTGTTTGCTTTTCCATCGCAGAGGAAGCCTTACAAACTTATTTAACGGAGAAACATGGTCAAAGAAAATATGGAGAGCTTTAAACTGTGAAGATGTGAGGCCAACGAAATGTTTCATGAGGGATAAATTTTTCACAATGTTTTCGTAAGACAGACTACTTACGATCTTGGGAGCCTGATAATGTGGTCTCTTCAGGGCGACTTCGTTCTTCAAAATTATTGTGTCAACCTTGGCAGAAAGAATGTACTTGGAACATGCAGTCTGTGAGCCTTGATCAGCGACCAAACTTCCAGTCACAGGGTTTGCATACACGTGAACACAGACATTATCTTTAGTTACTACTGTTGAATCGGTTACAGGCGTGATAGAATACTTAGTTTCCTCTAGTTCGTCGATCGGCAAAGAAACGTCTAATTACTTTTCACACTTATCCTCAAGAAGCAATTCTTTCTTTCTTACTGGCTCTGATCTTGGTTTTGGTGCCTTTCGCTTTCGAGCACGTGCACGACTGGCTTCTGCTGGCTTTAGATTTCCCTTTCGAGGATCAGGATGTTCCTCTGTGGGGCCTTTTTCGCCGAGTTAACGAAGGGCACAAATGTTCGTATTTCTTGAGATATTCTTTTCGTTAGAGAATTCCCTCGAACAAGCCACTAACCATCTTCTGCACCTCTCGATATTTTGAGTCGGTTTAGGAAATGGGATGAAAGCTTTCTTTCCGGACTCCTCCAACTCTTTGAGCGATTTTGGCTATTTCTCCGGGTACCTTGAGTCGGTTTTGCAATTACCCCAACGGCAATCCTTTGTACCAACCATTTTTCTTCCTCCGAGGAAGTACAGACCGCGATTTGCTCGACTTTTAACAATTTTTGTTCACATACTGTCGCCAACCGGCATACATTCGCTTATGGCGGATCGCAATGTTTGTCTGAGTCACGCGGGGGTCTCAGAAGACGAAATCTATTTTTAGAAATAGTGCGCGACGCCATGGGCTCTTTTACTCCTGAGAATAAATTCAATACCCGAAAATATATCGACGGAGACTTCCGCTTTCTAGCATATATCCTACAATTATGATTCTTAGCTTTATATCTATACATTTTTTTTAACTGAACTTTTCTGTTAAAAAATGTAGCATTAACTTGATCCCGTGAAAAAAAGCTGACGCGCTAATGGTGTAGTTTGTGCAAGTTTCAATCTTTGAATATTCACATTCAAGATGTACCTTATCTTATTGAATCAAATTTAAAATTGCGAAGGATGACGTATGTAAATAGTGCATTGATCTAGAGCAAAAAGCTTATTCGTCGCTTTTATTGGCATCCGAAATAGGATCTTTTTTCTATCACTTTTTTCGTAATAATCACGAGGAAATTCTTTTGACTTAAAGCACCGTTAGGCTCTACCTTTCTCTTTTAAATTTTTTAGTTGACGTTTTGAAGCTCGACCCTAAACATCTGGTTTGATGTATTTCGTAGCGCTATTTTTCAGTGTATTGTTATTCTAATAAGCGAACGAGTTAAATTTTTTTCAAATAAGTTGCATGTTGATTTTCTTGTTTCTATCAAATATGGAAGCGCGTGTTTCAAATCGAAGGAAATCGGAGCGAGAAAGGCGATTATCTGAATACACTTTGAAGCAATATGAAGATGGCGTTGTATCCTTTTATAAAAATTCTGGTATAGGCCAATCATTATTCAATTAGAAATAAGTCGCAAAACTAAAACACATTTTAACTTTTTTGTTTGAAGGGGTGTTTTGATAAACTGCTGCAAGTTCCGTTTTGATAGCATTTCCGCTTTGATCATGATCGCAAAAAAAAAACTGCCATCACTTTTTAAAATATTTTGACAGTGCCTTTCGCCATTAATTGATTCTTAAGGGAATTACTGACCCATAAAAACATAGTTTTCCTAGTATATCTGTATATTTAATTTTTTTAGTTAAAGAGACTTTAATTGAAATTAGAATACGGTTTCTGTCGGTAAGTGACAAAATTTGACAAAGGTATTAAGAAAGTAAAGACTTTTTTGGGGTTTTTCTTTGACGTTCTAATGACAAGGCAAGTTGCCTCTCGTGATAATTTTGATCAGCGTATGACGTTACTCACCTAGAATGAACGTCGCAGCCTTAAATGTGCTCGCCAAACCAGATAGCATTTTGATTATCCCTCCTGTTTGCACTCGATGAAAAGACTCTATCAATAGATGAAACTCCTCTCAATTGATCCACTCCCAATGAATCAAATATGACGAAACTATATATATATATATGTATTCACTCGAGGAGCTAATGATTCATCCAGTGTGTTTTTATCCATATGTCATCCCAGTTATGTTACTGGTTATCACCTGCTCTACAATTTAGCACGCAATGCATTACTTAATATTTTAAATACAGTTTGTCATTAGTGACCCATTGACTTATTAATGAGTTTTTGTTTAAGAGTTTAAGAGCAGAAAGACTTAGGGATATAGTCTGGTGCAAGCTAGATGGTTCAAAGAAAAAAAAAAAGCCGCCTGAGGGGTAACAGTCGTATTATGTCATCTGCAAGATAGCAGCATATGGCTACAATTACCAGAATCCTTCAGGTTTTTCCTTGCTGCATTGTTTTGTTATTTTCAGTTAGAGCTTACTTTTCTACAAGCCTCTCAAGTCAACTAATGTTGTATTTCAAAATCAAATAATATTAAACTTTGCTATAGATAGCTATCGAGTAAATGCTTATTAAAAATATTAAAAAATACAGAGTCGAATAAATAATAATGATAATGATTATAATCGTAACAGTGAAACTTATGTTTATAATACTAATTTGACTAAAAATTTCTATAGACTACTCCTAAAAACCATAATAATACATCGTGCTTTGCTTTCTCCGAAAAATCGAAAAGCTCAAAATACAGCTAGATGGCAACTGCCCCCTCCCCTCTACGTGAAATAATGAAAAATTATGCAACTCCGGCAACTTCTTACGCCGCAACGCGACGTAATCCTAAATTAATTGTTATGTTCAAGTCTTAGACAGTTACCCGTTGAAATAAAGTACTTTGTACCTTTGTCGCAGAGGTAAAATAAAGGTCAACTTAAATGGCAAGGGTCTGCCACATATAACGGGGTCTGCCATATATAATTACAGATCAAAAAGATACATCGTGTTAAAGTTTTATTCTTATTGTCTAATTCATCTGATTCTTCTATTTTGGACCGCTTTAAGCGGTGCCTCCAGCTTGAAAAGAGTTCGAGCTATTATGACGAAAATGCAATGCGATCCGTTTAGTGGCTGTTTCGTAAAAGGTCATATACATTGTCATGTAGATGGAAATTCTTGTGAAGAATAACACTTATCTTGCTCAGAGATTGATGTCATTGAGTTTTGTGCAATATTTGCCATGTCGTATACCCTTACGTTCAAGTGCCTACAACAGAGATCGGTGTTACAGATTTCTTTTATCCCAAAGGTAGTAATAACCCGATCTAGTCTGCTGACTTTTATTTTTTAGTGAAATCGTTCTAAAAATACTGCTTTTTACACCTAGGGAATACGTACGGAAAAAAGTAAACTTGTTCTCTAAGAAAAACTGCTGGAAATACGCATGTTTAATGCCACAGGTCATCCATTTTATACGTTTATTAATTTTTTTTGTGGTTTTGAGGGGGTTTTTAACCTAAAGGAGCAGCTTCTTGTCAATAGACTGTTAGCTATGGGCTTGAATTAAGTAATTAAATAAGTCAAATGAAAGAATGATATCCCCCTCACCTGAAATGACTGTCATGAACTAAACTGCACCAACTGCCAACGTATAAGAAAGGTTTTTCGTAATTTAAAGCTTGGGATATATGTACACCCAACCTTGAGATGATAGTTTTTCTTCAAGCCATGTTTCGTCAATGCAGAAGGTAAATTTTCATTTGCCGCCAGATATCGCCAGCTGTTTATTTTTTCAGTGCCATCCTGATCTCATGGCGCTTAAACAATATTGGGCAGTGAATTTAAATTACTTTTCGTTCCCAACGAAGTATAGGTAACGAAGTAATGCATCCGCGTGTTTCGAAGAAAAAATCCGCATTACCTGTCTGTCCCGAAAGGGATCAGTTGGTAACTTTGCAATAATATACCGCATGCTAACAAGCTTGGTACCGGTGGAAATCGAAACGTAGTGCGAATTGATCTTTCAGGATATCCTTTAACTTTACAAACATAGTTTTACAAAAAAATTACTGAGTATAAAATCAACTCTCCTTTACGAAAAAAAGGAAAAAAAAAAATTGAGTAAGACGAAGTTCCTCCAAAGAAGACCATTCGGCGGACTCAAAGAGATCGCCGACAACGGAATCAGAATTACCAGTAGTTAAAAAAACTGGTGGATAAACTGTGCACAAGGTAATATAAAAGGATTGTACTAAAAGGCATGATATTTTGATTCCAGAAGACAGATTTTAGCCTTCAGCTCACAAGAGTCCTCTTCAACTGATCTGAATATTTAACAGTCGGTCCGCCATCTTTGATACGATTCACGCTTAAGGCCAGACTCCTAAGTCTGCTCATTTCGAAACCCATCAATAATCTTTCTTATGCTTCTCATATACCCGAATAAAATTGAGTGTCAAACTGAGAAATTCTCAAAATGACGGTTACCACCCTCGAGTTTTTCGCCCAGGAAAAGAAGGTATGAGTTGAAAGTGTACTCTCGATCCTCCTAAAGAATCCCAGCGTTAGCGTGACTCTAATGGGTCTAAGACTTCTTTGTGTTGTCAGCTTGCCCATGCATATGGTTTAATGCGTAGGTTCCGAACGGACATTTCATGATTTTAACATGACACAACTCCTAGTTGTTACCAGGCCGAGCGAGTGATCTTGTTCGGCCATGTGTATGAGGATTTTTTTCTGAAGATTGTGAATGTGAATCGTTTTCATCCTATCGATTTCGACGAGCATTTTTCAGTTATTATGAGAAGGAACCCTCAGATTGTTTGTAAGTGTTTGATATTTTGGTTTCTTTGGGCTTTGTATACTTTCATTTTGTCTTTATTTTGCTTCGCGTTTGCAAGTTTCGATTGTGTAATTCTACTTTCAGAAACATATTTGTATGCCTTCTATTTCGATGAACCTGGATTAAAAGACTCTAAAATTAACCGATCGATTCAGCGGTTACATAATGTACTTGGGTGGATTCTTCGGAATCTCCTTTTGAAAGGCCCTTTTATCTAGAAGGGAAGTATAAGGAAACTAGAGGTACCCATCTTTGCTACCAGTTTTTCTGGATATTTATCACGAAAAATCAAAATTTACATGTACCTCACTGTTTCTCAAGCTGTGAAAGAAGAAAGCAGAGATTCCCTCAAAAAAGAAAACACTAGAGATTTAACTTTATCAGTTTATAAATAAAAAAATAAACAAATAGATGCACAAATAAAAAAAGCCGAGGACGTCGCTTTTATCGTATGGTAGCAACCAAGAGCATTACACCTTATTTTTCGCAGCGAATGTAGGGTTGTGTCCTAACAGCTTAGCCAAAGATCTTCTTTTCTCTCTTTCTGTCTCCGATCGTTCGCTCGCCTAAGGGTTATTTTTCAGAATACAACCCTATCCGTCATACTTAACAGATTCACGATGACTCCGTTATTATTGCAGAGATAAGGCTTTGAAGATAAAAAGAGAAGTGCGAAAGGACGTCTGAGATAGTCTTTTCGGGATTGTCTTATTTTAAATGCTTATTTTAAATGTTTACATATTTTAGCTTACGTATTTATCTGATTCTATATAGTTGTGTAATCTGTGAGGGCCACAAGTTCATTAGCCTCCGGCTATTAAGGGCTACCCTCTTTAAATAAAGGCTTTCATTCATTCAAGGGTGGGCCTGATGTCTAAAAGTGAATCTGAGTTATCCTTAGATATGGAGACGCTTTTAAGTATTTCTGACGCTCATCTTATCAGAAGGACCCCCTTATCTCATCCAGTGAAAAGCAAACTGCTATAAAGCTTTATAGTACTTTGCCTGAGTAGAGTTAAGGATTACAAAAAGGTAGGAGCAGGCTATGTTTCATGACAGGTTGGAAAAAGCGTGCACTGTAAGTACCTCTCGTTGTTCCAAGCAAAGCCTTAGAAAACTTTTCTAAAGCTTAGTGTGGGAAAACAGGAGGTACCTACAGTGCACGCATTTTCCGTCCTGTCATGGTAGCAAAAGGAAGCCAATCAGCCATGTGACACCGACCAACGGAGCTAACACGACGCATGCACGGATGCCCAGCCTGTAATAGACCAAATGACAAAGGCTTTCTTCTGAATTCTTATCTCTTTCCCCTCCAGCGGAAATGAAGGAAGAATAAAAATCTAAGTTTAAATTGAAAGTTATAAATACTTATAAATATTTTGGACATAATGCTGGAGGTGATGCACAACATGAAAAAGGAGATTGACGCAAAATTAAAGTTGCTTAAATCTGCGTAAAGTTCGTTAAGTAACTTTAAGCTAGTTTTAGAATGTTCGTAAAGACGCGTAATGCTCTCGTAAAGCTCTCGTGAAGCTGAAGAGCCAGATCTGCGTTTAGTTTAAAGTTTGCGTAAAGCTAAACTGTTACTAGACTGAATTAAGAGTTGTTGTGAAGCTAGCAACAATTTGTCTAGACATATTAATGCTGTTTCAGATTTTACCTAAAGGTTGTAATAAGCCATATATTTCACAAAACACGAAAAGCTTTCGTTAATCAAGCGCAAGTGGCGTAATTCCTATTAACATAGGGTGTTTCGTAGCCTGTCGTGATCAATCGCTTTTGCTTTGTGGGCGCCGCCGCCACCGCCACTACCACTGATAATAACAAGACATGCAACTGCCGACAAAAGAACACATGCCCGCTCGACGGAAACTGCCTGCAACCATCATTAATCTACCAAGCCTCCGTTACACGCAAAGACAACAACTCGACAGAAACGTACATCGGACTCACAGAGAATGACTTCAAAACAAGATACAGAAACCACACCGCATCATTCCGCCACGTTAAACACAGAAACTCTACCCAACTCAGCAAGCACATCTGGACCCTCAAAGACAACAACATCGATCACTTTATTTCCTGGCGCATTCTCTCATCGCACTCACCGTATAACAGCTCAACTAAAAGATGTAACCTCTGCCTCAAAGAAAAATTCCTAATCATCTGCCGGTCCGAACTATCAACACTAAACAAACGTAATGAACTCGTGTCTTCATGCCGCCACAGAAGCAAAGCCCTCCTACGCAACAACTAAACTGTCAATTTCGCGCTGCATAAATTAGACTAGTTAGATCATACAAATTATATTGTATTTAAGCAATGGTAAAGTTTATTCTCGTTAAATCGCCTGATGAGTGGGCGACCACGAAACAGGCTTGTAGGGATGAACTTGTCGTTTACTTGTCTTTTTCCTCCCACAATATATATATATATATAACTGCAGACAATTTTTTTTAAGTTTTGAAAAGGATTTATTTTCAATAAATCACTAATTACAGAATAAAAGTGGAGACAGCACATGGGCTTGGCCCTAACTAAATACTAGGACGCAAAAGTATTCAAAGTCCGAAGATAAAGTTTATATATCTAAAGGGAGTGGTAATTTAAAGTAGGATAATTCTTAGCTACAAGGAATGATAATTCTAAGTTGAACTAATAAAAAAAGGCGTAAATTGCGAAGAATAATGATATAACTAAAGATAGTCTTATATTTATACTCCTAAGATAGTTCTAAGTTACGAATAAATGTAATTCAAATAACGCTAACATTGATCTAGGGATAATTTAAAGAAACCTAAAAGTAACTAACAATTAATCTATTTATTAATATAGTTACTAAATCAACTATTAATTATTTACCGAGAATTTTAATAGTAGTATTGCCTACTTGACACAGTGCTGGAGCTTTCCACAAATTTTTAAAGTCAGATAAACAGAGACGAAAGTGGTCACAGAGAATTCTCTTCTTGATATCATTGAGGATATAACGGATTATACCCTCATGATTTCCCTTTCCATTGCGAAAAGTAGCATTATTACGAAACTTCCAAATGCCATACAAGATCGTTTTGATAAGAAAACGGGCCAATCGCGTATTTTTTGGGCTGGCTAGAGCCCACTGAAAAAAGAAAACAGAATTACAAGAGGGGGAGAAATTACCAAGGAGAGAGGAGATCACAGGAGAAAAATACGACCACACTTTTTTAGCACGGGAACAATTTAGAAAACAGTGAGCAATTGTTTCTTTCCGAGAGCAGTAGGCACATTTATCAGAATCAATATAGCACCAATGCTTTAGGGAATCGCGGACTTTAATGGCCCGAAAAACAACTGACCACAACACATCACTCTTGTAGTTTTCAGAAAAGTAATCTCGAACCAATTTCCAGATATTGTCAAGTTTGAAATCGAAAGGAAGAAAGGGGGACCAAAGACAGTGAAGAATCGGGGAAGCAGAATTCTCTATTAACAGGGCCTGATAGCATTTCTAAGAGGTAAAATCAAAGTATTACCACTCTTTGCGGGACAAAATCCCGCGAAGAGTGGCAAGCGCCGAAAAAAATTTCTCGTAATATGGTGTGGAGTCATACGAACTCGGAGTGGAATTGTCGCGAAGAGAATGCCACCCCGGCCGAAAAGAAGCAAGTCTAAATCCTAGTAAGTATTTGGTTATGTAAAAGGACTTTGATTCGGGGTTAGAGAGATTTGACACTAGAGAGGCTAACTTTAAGGAGTCACCTTTGATTTGGAAATTGAAAATTCCAAGGCTACCTTTGTTAAAGGGCTGGTGGCACGTCATTCGACTTACTGTCTCAATGCGAGAGCCCCAAACAAAAGGCCAAATTAGCGAATTTACTTTACAAATAACCCATCGAGGGACGCACAGAACCGAAGACAGATAGAGTAGTTTACTGATTCCTAAGACACTGACCAAAAGAGATTTGCCAATGAGCGAGAGAGAACGAGATTTGCCGAGATTGAGATGTTTTTCCAACTTCTCAAGTTTTGGTTGCCAATTATCCACTTCAGTATCATTGCCGAAAACACCCCCTAAGATTTTTATCTTGGTCAACCACCTGAGGCCATATGGTTGATCGCTCCTTGTACGCCACGCGCCCAACCACATGGCCTCCGTTTTGCGACATTTAGGCGCGCTCCAGAACCGCGCTCATAAATATTAATGGTATGAAAGAGAGATCCCGGCGAATGAGTAGATTTAACAATACAGGTCGTATCATCAGTATATACCCTAACTTTATATCTTATTTCGCTTGCGCCGGGTAAGAGAAAGCCTTCTATGGCAGGATTGTTTCGGATTTTACTGGCGAGAGTTTCAACACATAAAATATACAACAAAGGTGATGGGGAATCCCCCTGTCTCACTCCGCGAGACAAAGGTATCGCTTCAGTTAACCATTCATTAACGATGACTTGCATGTTAGCACCATTATGTAGTGTGCTAACTCAGTGGCAGAATGATGAAACAAAGCCAAAACGGTTTAAGAGATTCAATAAAAAGGTGCGATTAACTCGATCGAAGGCTTTCTCTTGATCGAGGTTGAGTAGAATGCCAATTTCGTTAGTGCGCTTAATATGGTCTAAAATATCCCGCAATAGGTGTAGGTTTGACGTAATTTTTCGACCGGGCACAGAGCAGGTTTGATCAGGATCAACGATAAACTGTAAAACTCTAGAGAGACGGAGAGAAAGAGACTTAGAACATATCTTATAATCGACATTTAGTAAGGAAATTTGTCTCCAATTCTTAAGATCTTTTCGATCCCCTTTCTTGAAAATGACTCGAGTATTACTTGTTTTCATAGACTCGCACATCTCTCCAGCTTGGGAGCATGCATTGAATACCTGGCACAGATGTGGACCCAAACGGTCCAAAAAGCTCGAGTAAAACTCGACTGAAAGGCCCTCAGGGTCGAGAGCTTTGTTTGTGGTAGTTTTATTCAGAGCGACAGTGATTTCCTCGAGCGTCAAGTCACCTTCACAAGAGGATGCCTGATCGGACGTGAGTTGACGAGACAAGGAAGATAAAAGATCGGTTTGCATCGCGACATCTACCGGCTCTTCAGAGAAGAGTCGAGAGTAAAAATCTACATGCGCTTTCGCAATTTCCTCTTGAGAGAAGACCTCATTGCCGTCTGAATCGTACACTGAAGAGATGTGCGATCTTTGCGCTTTACGTTGCTGTAAATTAAAGAAATATCGGCTAGGGCATTCGCCCTCTTCTAACCATTTGGCACGACTACGAATCATAATTCCTTCTACTGTTTTGGTACGGACAGCTTTCAGGCGACATTCCGCATTGGATATAGAATCGGAGACGGTTGTGTCACAATTAACTAGACGTTGCCGAAGTGGAGTTAATTTATTGGTTAAGAAAACCTCATCTCTATGTAACCGTCTCCGTTTCTTACGGTAAAAGGAGATCGCTTCTTCCTTAACGGATCGTTTTAGAACCTCCCACCAATCCTGGATGCAAACGAAATCTTTGTCTTTCGAAAGGGAGTTGTTAAAATCCCATACACCGTTTTATGCTACTAGGAAACTCATAAACAAGGGAGACAAAGTCATGATCAGAAAATGAACAAGGAAAGATATCACACTTCGTCTCAGGGGAGAGCAAATCCTTGGAGATGAGAAGTTTATCGAGTCTGCTCGCAATTGTTGAGGTGGAATTGAACCACGTAAATTGCCTTTGATTAGGGTGCAATTTACGTCATACATCGATAAGAGTGAAAACACTTTTTGATGACTCGTAATCTTTATGAATAGAGATGTTGCCCTCAAATTTGTCTAGAGCGTCATCATAACAGTTAAAATCCCCGCCAATAGTCGCCGAGGATGGAATAAAAAAGTCATATGGAGAGTCGAAAAACACTTTTCGTTAAGATGGATTGGTGGGAGCGCAAATATTTACTAAGTTCAGATCAACATCGTTGGTCATGATCAGGATACTGACGATACGACCGTGCGAGTCTTTCTTCCAAAATATGACTTCATCTGAAATTCTAGGGGAAAACAAAGTTGCTACTCCGCCTTGTCGGCCGATGGCAGGGGACCAGAAACTACGTCCCAACCATCGATGAGACAAGGCCTTGATCAGAGACTCAGAACTAATAAACGTCTCTTCTACAAAGCAAAAATCACAAGACATCTTTTCAACTAAATCAAATAAATAGTTGTGGGTGAGGGGATTCCCCATGCCCCTCGCATTGATAGTTAATAATTTGGAAGATGTTTAGGAAGAAAGACTCACTTAAGAAAAAAAATTAAAGGACCTACTTTGATTTCTTTGAGTTTCAATTTTTTCCTTTTTTCTTTCCAGGGGTAGGGGTTTCTTTGCAAAACGGAGAGAGGTCGGAGGATTTTCGCTTCAGGTCGTGTGTAGTTTCCATGTCGTTTTCATGGGTGTCTAAAGAAGAGATAGATGTTGAGGTTGGGACAGGTATCGCAGAGCAAGGTTTTCCGGTGACAAGAGTCGGAGTAGTTGGTTTTCTGGAACAGGCGAGAGACGGGCAGCTGTACGGCGAGATGGCGGTTTAGAGGGTTTAGTTGAGGTACTAAGGCCTTGAGGGTCCAGGATCGGCGAATTAGAGGAAATAGGTGGTGTTGGCGATAATTCTGAGGAGGCAGGCAAAGAATCGGTGGATTGGTCGAACGGAAGGTTTTTGTCAGTAGGTAAGGGTGACCGGTGGATGGTAGATTTTCAGGCGTAAGATTCTCGTAGGTGGATGGAAGATTTTCGGACGCAAGATTTTCGTCGCTGGATGGAAGATTTTCGGGCGTAAAATTTTCGTCGGTGGATTTTCGAGCGTAACATTTTCGCTACTGGATTTCCTGGGCAGAAGAGCGGAAGCGAGTGGAAGATTTTCATCAATTGATCGTTGGTTATCAGACGTGTCGATGTGTACGTCTTCCAATTCATCCGTTGCGAAGCCATGGACCGCTGGAGAGACCCATGAGCATCGGCAATTAACACCATAGTGTCCTTCTTGCTTGCAAATACCACAAATAGTTGGGCTTGGGCACTCCCGCGCTTCGTGTCCGGTAACATCGCAATCGAAGCATATTTTATTCGGGCATACATTAGCAAAATGACCGGGGCAATTGCATTTACGGCAGTTAGGAATCTGGCTGCTGTACTTGACAAAGATTTGAAATTTGCCGAAGCGAAGAAAACTCGGGATGGGCTTGCACACACGCACACGATAATGACGTAGGCCGTTATAGATATTAGGGGTGTAGGAATGTTTATCACGGCGGTAATGTAGCACTTCGCTGTGAGGTGACAGTCGTTTGATTATAGCCAAATCTGACAGCTCAAACGGTGCATCGTAAATCGTCAGGAAAGTTAAGAGCTTGTCCACATCTTGAAGGGTGCAATTTTCCGTATTAATGTGCAGGGAATTTAAACGAAGGAAGTTTACCTTGGCAGTTATGGACTTAAAAGTAACAACCACTTCGCCGTTGAGTTTTCTTTGCAAACATTGGATGTCAGTCGGGTCGACCCTCGAAAGTGCCAGCGCGTCGAATACAGAGCGGCAAGTCGTTAATTTTTTTGGAGTAAAGAAAGCGGTTCTCGGCCGCTGTGGCATGTTATTCTCTACAGGCTACACGTGTTGTTCTCTAATCATGGAACTTGTGCCAAAAGTACGGGCAGCTCTTGACGCATAGGATTCCCCATTGATAATAGACGAGTTTCCGGCATTTTCATCCGCGGCGTTCAAAATTTCTTCGATAATCCCTTCTAAATTCGCAGTAGATTCCATAATCAAAAGCAAGTAAATGAAGGCCCAAAGGGAAAACTAACCTCTTGTTAGAAGATTGCCTTGGTAATCCAAAACCACGACCAACTTTACATTGTTTCGGCCTTCTGGGCCTCATCAGTGGATTGCTGATCATAGGATGGGGTGAAGCTATAACGCCACTTCAAATGATTCCACATTTGTGGTACCATTTAAGCCTTGCCAAAGTGCTCAAACTAAAAACTAGTGAGCTTCGCACAATTGCACGACATGACTCATCCTAGTAGAGTGCTCGATTTGAACATAAAAGCAGAGCTTTGTAATGCCAAAGAGCTCTGCTTTCATGTCCAAATTGAGCACTGTGGGACAAGTCATCGCCGCTAGCATTCTGCATAGCTCACTAGACTCTTTTAGTCTGAGCACTCTGGCATGGCTTAGACGATAGCCCAAGTGTGGGTTCGTTTAGAGATCCATATCGGTTCTCCCCCATCCTAGCATCAGCACTGCACTGATGAGGCCCAGAAGGCCGAAACAGTGTAAAGTTAGTCGTGGTTTTTGGATTACCAAGCCAATCTGCGGTCTTTCCTTACACTTAGGTAGCACGGAAAGCCGTAAAACTCTTGAACAAAAGCTCATCTTTCAAACCGGCAGTCTAAATCCAACAGGGATCAACGAGCGCTTTTCATTCCATTAAATTACTTGTGTTTTTCTCGTTGTCATGTTCCCACCACAACCCACACACAACCCACAACCCACACACAGCCCAAAATTCCTCTATTCGCTCCGACGAAGGGCCAACGCTCGTAACGTCAGCTTTTAGAATCGTACGGTGGCCAATTTACCATTTCAACTTTGTTGATATATCCAAATTATTTCGTTACCCCTATCGACGCAGCCCTAAACAGTTTCTTTAGAAACTATCAGCCTTTATTCATTGGTTTTAACTTGTTTGCAATTTTGGAAAAAAAAGTAGACAATACTTAATCTGGGGGCGAACTCGACTTAGTGGGGTCGAACTCGAAAAGTGTAGGGGCGATCACTGTATAAGTAGGGGGCGAACTCGAAGGGGCGAACTCGATAGGGGGCGAAAGCGGCGGATATCGTTGGTCCGGCTGGGGCTCGAACCCTCGACCTCACGCACAACAGTCCGGCGCTCTAACCCGGTTTGATATATGAGAGTTAGTATTGAATATCAATTACCTCTTTTACTCATAAAAATATACGTTATACCTGAAGATATCTATATCAAGGCTTAGAGCATATATCCTAGAATAATAATTCTTGGTTTCTATCTTTTTCCGAAAGAAACACTTTTATCAAAAAATAGGATCCAGTTGATGACATGAAAAAATAGTTGATGCGTAAATCTTATAGTTTGCGCATATTTCAGTTTTTGATTACATTCAAGAGGCCTGCCATCTTGCAATGAATTAGATTTAGAATTCCACCAAGTTCCGCGTTTTTAAATAGCGGATTTATATTAAGCATAGAGCTCATTCGTTGGTTTATTGCCATGCGAAAAGGAAATGTTGTTCTCTGCCTTTTTTTCTCTTCATCACTAGGAAATTTTTTCTACCTAACGCTTCGTTAAACTGTACCCTAATTCAAGTTTGACATTTTTTAGTTGACGTTTTAAAGCTCGAACCTAAACAACTGGTTGATACAGTTCAAAGCGCTTTCCTTCAGTTTATTGTTATTCTAAAAAGCGAACGAAAAATTATATCGACCGCTTCTAAAACTATTTTTCATCAAATAATTCGTATGTTGATTTTCTTATTTCTATCAAAATTTGGTATTCAATTTTTAAATTGCGTGTTTCAAAACGAGCGCGTCGCTCGTTTCGAAACCATTACCTGAAGACCCTCCCTCGTCTCGCGGAGTGATAAGGACGAGCAAAGGAGTACAGTTTTAAACGAAACTAAGGTGGCTTTACATGTGATGCACGATCCTCGCAGTAGATAGCGCTATTTAAGCAATAGCGAAGATCAGACCTGAAAAAAATCAGGCCTGTACGGGATTCGAACCACTGACCTCTGCGATACTAGTGCAGCGCTCTACCAATTGAGCCAACAAGCCAACTGGGAGCAGGCCGTTAAGTTGATTCGTAATAAACCCGTGAAAGTGATAAATGAGATACAATGAAATAGATGAAGTTCATATATTTTGTACTGCGGTATTAGATACATATGATGCACGATCCTCGCAGTAGATAGCGCTATTTAAGCAATAGCGAAAATCAGACCCGAAAAAAAGGCCTGATTTTTTTCGGGTCTGATTTTGAATAATGTGATGAACGAACATGTCGTTCATCACATCATTCATATAAGCAACTTAGGATGACTCGACTTTCTAGAAATTTCTCGATAATACTTTATGTTTACAGTCACTATCCACACCAAGTAGTAGTAGTAGTGGTAGAATCTTTATTTATACACGATAAAAATTAAAGCTAAAAAGCTTGTGGGTCGTGTACTTAACAAAATAGTATCTAGCCAACTTATGATTATACTAAGACACATTTCAAACTAAATAAGAAACTATAATACAACAAAACATTCAATTTCCTCTCAACTTAAAAATACTTGTAATCAGTTAATCTATTCCTAGCCGTCCAACCTGATAAACTAGTAAAAGTAAAGCTTGTGAAGTGACTGTTTCTCTTGAGTAGCCTCCTGTAACTCATTTCGTATGGTTAACTGGTTACAATTTACATATGTTCCAAATTGAACAGAGTCAAATCGGGGGACTTCAATTTATTCAGCCAACGCGCGGGACTCAAAGCTTTCGTATAAAATTGAAGCTAGTGGTCAGCGAGTCTAAGATGGCGCCAAAACCATGAAACTGCACGGCATCCAGAGAGAAGCGACACGGGTAGTTTGCCTACCCGCTACGTCAAACACAATAAATATAAAAGCAAAGATGATAGTTGTGGATAAAAAAAAAAGAGTAAATAATTGGTCGATAAAGCTTACAGTTAGCACAGTAAGTAGAAACAGTAAATTTCATACTTATGCAGCAGTGGAACGAGTTGTTCGTTTCAGAGTTTTTATTCGGAGCTACCCTGAACTAACGCGAAGCCTATGGTTCCAGTTTGATAAACATGCTTTTAACACTGTTGTCTCAGAAACAAAAAATTATTGAGTATCAGTTGCCTCTTTTACTCATGAGTATAAAAGTAATACCTGAGAGTATATCGAGACTTCCGCTCTCGAGCATGTATCCTAGAATTATAATTCTTTATTTGATCTTTTTCTTGTACCAAGCTCTTATATCGAAAAAATAACATTAAACTGATAACGTGAAAAAAAAGCTACTGCGTCGATGATATAGCTTGCACAAATTTCAATATTTTATTTACATCCAAGATGTTCGCCATCTTGGCATTGAATCAGTATTTTCATAATTGCGAAGCTTGACGTATTCAAATAGCGGATTGATCTAAAGGAAAAGCTTATTCAATGGTTTTATTGTCATCCGAAATAGGATCTTGTTTCTTTTACTTGTTTTTGCAATAATCATGAGAAAATTCTTTTCACCTAAAGCACCGTCAAGCTGTACCTTTCTTTTGAGATTTAAATTTTGTAGTTGACATTTTGAATCTTGACCCTAAACATCTGGTTGATGCAGTTCACAGCGCTCTTTTTCAGTGTATTGTTATTCTACTAAGTGAACGAATTTTTTTTTTTCACATTGTTCGTATGTTGATTTTCATATCTCTATTAAATATGCTCAGGTAAATTAAGGCCTGGGTCAATAGTCAACTGGGACCCCCAGCGTGGTTCTAAGCAGCCCCACGACACGCGCGTGAAGTTTGTAATTTGAGGAGAATAGAGAGCTTAAGCACCAGACGTTCTTGAGGTCTCGAACGCCAGCCGGAAGTCATTAGAGGACCTATGTACATACTGCGCATGTCATGACGTTCGCGTGGTCACGTCGCAGACGCCAGAACGCCACTTTTCAGGTTGAAGGTAGGACGCCACAAAAATATGCTGTTATTTTGTTTATAGGAGATAAATTATTGACTCAAAACCATAAAAAGCTCTTCTGCTTTTCATTAAGTGATTAAAGAACGTTTTCGTAGTGCGTAAAGTGATTTTTGCTTAATCGATAGATTAAACGGGACTCGACAATAGCAGACAATTTTCTCGCCAAGTCTGAGTGAGTTAAGTCGTTTGATTTCATGTCCATTTGAATCATCAAATGCAGAACTAAGATTTTTTTAAACCGGGTTTAAGCTTATCACAAATTACTTTGAGCGATAATTTAGAATTAAGACACCTAAGCGACATTTAGATAAAATAACAAAGTGCAAAATGAGATAGATGATTGTCTTTCCGCATCGGTTGTATTTTGTAACTGCACATTGTATATCGTATGCATCTATGCTAGATTTTGAGCAACCGACTATAAACATAAGAATAACAAATCTCGCTGTGGTTAACGAATTTAGAAAAAGAGAAATGGTCCTCTAGGCATCCAGATCATGCACTGAAAACTTCATGCTCGTTTGTTCGCATTGTTTACACAACTATGAAGTGGTATATTTTCAAGTCGCCTAATAAATATGAAAGACGAATTATTCATTCTGTCAAGAGAGTGGGGTAAAGAAACTTATTCCCTTGCCGATTAAGATCATATCTCTAGCATCTTTTAGCAAAGACATGTTAACACGGGTAGAAGTCCGTGTCTGAAAAACGTCGACTGCTTAACCTTCCTATTTCGCGCCAAGAACGAAGGCCTCGATCCAGTCTTACGCGGCTTCTCTGCCGTTCGTGTTGTGAAGAACGTCTGGTGCTTAAGCTCTCTAATAATATAGAAACCAACACGTACTTCGCGTGTGCGAAGCGATGAAGACATGTTCGTGATTGCTTTCTTCCTTCCATATAATTTAAAGACCTGATATTCTAAGGCTCGTAAGCCCTGAAAAATGAACTCTGTAAAGCTCAGTCAGAATCTGTAAGCTTAAATACACCGAGGAAACAAGTTTAACGAAACATCTTTAAAGTCTGCTTTTCAGTCGAGGTAAGATTACAATATATGTCGCACAGCTTTATTAACTACGTAACGATGAAAATGCTTGCCGCCCGGATTGTGGACGGTCATAGGGTTTGTCCGGGTCATGGCAAGCCCGGAGAGATTTGAACAATTAGTTTTCGAGACCTGCGTGAAAATTATGTCTTGTCGGTCATAAGAAAGTCACGGAAAATGACAACTAAGATTTGTACGTGCATCGGCACACAGGTCGAAGCTGAAACAAATTTTAAAAAGGCTAAACCTAATCTGTGCAGTTTGAACTGCTTGCGTATTGTCTAAAGTACCCTAAAACTGAGGACAGGTTTACTATTTGAAAATATAAGGTCATGGGAAAGGTCATCACCCGTGTTTTGCTCTGTGTGGGTTTCCCACACCTCAGAATTGCGCAGTTAATAATATTGTACCGTTCGCATCTACATCTGTTTCTATAATTTTTATTCCGAAAGCTTTTTCTTCACTGGCACAATTGAATAACTAAATCAGGGGTCTTTTTACAAATTGTACAACGTAGCATGCGCCTGTCGCTATTTTACACAAACTGCCCGAGGTGTTACGGCTTTTAATTTGTGATAAACAAAAGCTAAATTTAGCTATGAAGGTGTTTTCTTTAATTGAACGTGTTCATATTCATCACGAGCCACAGGTAAACGGAAGTTCAAATATTCGAAAAGGCTGGTTGCTATGGAGTGACGTCATAAACCGGATAAGTTTCCATCATCGCCTTGACAGCCTTTTTCGATAATTGCTCGCAGTAATCTGAGTAGTTGCTTGAATTTGTACAATCTCTGTTCCTGCTGGGTACAATAAAGCCTTTTTTTTATGAGGGGCTGGATCGGCCTATTGACATTTGGAGATTGGATTTCATATTAATATGCGTAAGCAAAAGCGGGAATGTTTAGTTTCCCGCGGTCGAGTGCAGTCATAGATCCCTTCAAACTTCGAAGGGTTGAATTGCTTCATTCTCCTCCAGATGAGTCAAGAGAATGGTTTATCTTAAATTTCAAGAAATGTGGCATAAGAGTCAGCAAGTTTTTTGAAGTAGCCTGTTCGTGGCACATTTTCCAAGCGTTTTGTACGGTCCAGCTTTGAAAAATGGCGGAAGCTTGGATGGCCGATATGTTCAGAACAACAAAGTGGCCATCGCCTCTCTATTTGGAGTTGTTTCTACCATCTTCCGGCAGAAATTCGAAGAAGGAGAAGTGGTGAGATATCTTTGGTTGATCGATAAAATAAATTCGCCTAAAATCAAAACGGAGACTAGCAAGACTCGACCGAGCGATGACTTTTGCGAGGAGCTGAAAGCTGTTCGTGATGCCTCCGCAGCTATTCAAATTGAAAACGATCGACTCAGAAGGCCGACCTCAATCAAGCGCGGAGTCAGCTAGAATTCCTATTAGAGGAAATAAAAGAATTAGGTAAGTAAGACCAGCATCAGAGTTAAAATTGAGGAGAAGGTCACCGCAAGGATATGTGGACATCGATCAAATGTATATCGTAGCTGTCAGGTCCACAGTCCTGAGGTGGGGCGAATGCTCAACGACATCCTTGACAAAACCAAAATTAACAGCCTACTGCAAGCGTTGGAAACAATACTGGGGGACAGTAACCCTCAGTTTTTGCAATCTCTCAGAGCACCAGACTGGACCCTGCTGTTTTTCAAACTGCAGTCGAGGATCCTGGATCAAGAAAAGCTTGGCAAACGTTACTTAGCATTTTCAAGCTAACACGAACCTAGGTAAGTCATAACGTTTATATTTTCATTAAGATTGGAAAAAGTGAGTTTGCTGTCCTATGTTTTGTTGTGAATGCTGGTTTTACGGTGTATCAGAACTCATCTCTGCTTGGCAGGAAAATCACATAATTGGCTGAGTTTGATTTTACGCTGAGCCTCTAAGTCTTCTAGCTATGATCACTTTTTATGGCTACTTTAGGAGAAATTTCGGGTTTGTTTCCTTGATAGGGTCTTGACAGTTTTATAATCTATTTCATTTCTATTTTATTTCATCTCACTTGGGATACTTAGTTTGATGGACAGTTGGTATACTGCCGGCCGACAGTTGGCCGACAGTCGGCAGACAGACTTTTAGGGGAGCTGTTCTTCACTTTTACCCAGTTACCAGCAAAAATATGGTAAGCTTGGATCTTAAAGGTGGAAACTAAATTCACTGTTTTTTTTCTTTCTGTTTCAGATGGAAGGGGTTGAGATGACTTGCTCTTTCTCCTTGAAGAAGAACCATGTGATGTTAATTTATGTGCTCTGCCTGCAGTGTATAACATTTTAATTTTTAAATTCTGTGCACCCATTGTAGTAAGGCATAGTCAACATTGTTTCATTTAAAAAAATCTATTTTATTGAAGTCTTATCCTGTAACAATACTATTTTGTTTAGTGTTGCCTGGTCACTCCTGAGATATATATTTATTTGTCATATTTCTAAGATTTATATGGCATTCAGCCTGAGATGTTCTGGGATATAGCAAACTTGGTTTTTCATTCAATGTTAATAGAGGGAAATTATGTCTTTCCTTTCTGGTTAACCCAGGCTAAAGTCCTTCATTCAGAGTAATGCCTGAGCACTTCTGGGATATATAACATACCTAGCTTTTCATTCATGGTCAATATAGGGAAGTGTTGTCTATCCTTTCTGGTTCACACAGGCTGAAGTCCAGGTATTCAGAGTAATACCAGAGCACTTCTGGGATTTATAACATACTTAGCTTTTCATTCATGGTCAATATAGGGAAGTGTTGTCTATCCTTTCTGGTTCACCCAGGCTGAAGTCCTGGCATTCAGTGTAATGCCTGAGCGCTTCTGGGATATATAACATACATAGCTTTTCATTCATGGTCAATATAGGGAAGTGCTGCCTATCCTTTCTGGTTGACCCAGGCTGAAGTCCTGGCATTCAGTGTAATGCCTGAGCGCTTCTGGGATATACAACATACTTAGCTTTTCATTCATGGTCAATATAGGGAAGTCTTGTCTATCCTTTCTAGTCCACCTAGGCTGAAGTCCTGGCATTCAGTGTAATGCCTGAGCTCTTCTGGGATATATAACATACATAGCTTTTCATTTATGGTCAATATAGGGAAGTGTTGTCTATCCTTTCTGGTTGACCCAGGGTGAAGTCCTGGCATTCAGTGTAATGTCTGAGCGCTTCTGGGATATACAACATACTTAGCTTTTCATTCATGGTCAATATAGGGAAGTGTTGTATATCCTTTCTGGTTCACCCAGGGTGAAGTCCTGGCATTCAGTGTAATGTCTGAGCGCTTCTGGGATATACAATATACTTAGCTTTTCATTCATGGTCAATATAGGGAAGTGTTGTATATCCTTTCTGGTTCACCCAGGGTGAAGTCCTGGCATTCAGTGTAATGTCTGAGCGCTTCTGGGATATAAATATACTTAGCTTTTCATTCATGGTCAATATAGGGAAGTGTTGTCTATCCTTTCTGGCTCACCCAGGCTGAAGTCCTGGCATTCCGAGTAATGCCTGAGCACTTCTGGGATATATAACATACTAAACGTTTTATTCATGGTCAATATAGGGAAGTGTTGTCTATCCTTTCTGGTTTACCCAGGCTGAAGTCCTGGCATTCAGAAAAATGCCTGAGTGCTTCTGGATATACAACATACTTAGCTTTTCACTCATGGTCAATATAGGGAAGTGTTGTCTATCCTTTCTGGTCCACCCAGGCTGAAGTCCTGGCGTTCAGTGTAATGTCTGAGCGCTTCTGGGATTTATAACTTACAAAGCTTTTCATTCATGGTCAATATAGGGAAGTGTTGTCTATCCTTTCTGGTTCACCCAGGCTGAAGTCCTGGCATTGACTGTAATGCCTGAGCGCTTCTGGGATATATAACAAAGTTCTACATAGCTTTTCATTCATGGTCAATATAGGGAAGTGTTGTCTATCCTTTCTGGTTCACCCAGGCTGAAGTCCCGGCATTCAGTGTAATGTCTGAGCGCTTCTGGGATATATAACATACTTAGCTTTTCATTCATGGTCAATATAGGGAAGTGTTGTCTATCCTTTCTGGTACACCCAGGCTGAAGTCCTGGCATTCAGTGTAATGCCTGAGCACTTCTGGGATATACAACATACTGAGGTTTTTATTCATGGTCAATATAGGGAAGTGTTGTCTATCCTTTCTGGTTCACCCAGGCTGAAGTCCTGGCATTCAGAGTAATGCCTGAGCGCTTCTGGGATATATAACATACTCAGCTTTTCATTCATTGTCAATATAAGGAAGTGTTGTCTATCCTTTCTAGTCCACCCAGGCTGAAGTCCTGGCATTCAGTGTAATGCCTGAGCGCTTCTGGGATATACAACATACTTTAAGTTTCTTCATTCATGGTCAATACGGGGAAGTGTTGTTTATCTTTTCTGGTTCACCCCGGCTGAACGGAAGTTCTGCTATTCACAGTAATGCCTTTGTGCTTCTGGGATACCTAACATTACGTATGATGCACGATCCTCGCAGTAGATAGCGCTATTTAAGCAATAGCGAAAATCAGACCTGAAAAAAATCAGGCCTGTACGGGATTCGAACCACTGACCTCTGCGATACTAGTGCAGCGCTCAAGTAGAGCGATACTAGTAGAGCGCTGCACTAGTATCGCAGAGGTCAGTGGTTCGAATCCCGTACAGGCCTGATTTTTTTCAGGTCTGATTTTCGCTATTGTTCAAATAGCGCTATCTACTGCGAGGATCGTGCATCATACGTATCTAATACCGCAGTTCAAAATATATGAATTTCATATATTTCATAGTATCTGATACCTAACATTCTTATTTTCTTTGACATTCACAGGTTAATCTAGGGAAGTGTTGTCTATCGGCCTTACTGGTTCACCCAGGCTGAAGTCCTGCCATTTATTTTAATGCCTGAGCGCTTCTGAGATATTTGACTTACTTAGCTTTTCATTCATGGTTAATATAGGGAAGTATTGTCTATCCTTTCTGGTTCATCCAGGCTGAAGTTCTGGCATTCAGAGTAATGCCTGAGGTTTTCTGGGATATATAATGTGAAGAAATTCTTGTGACGCAAATTTTTCTGTTATTTGAGCTCTTCACCTATATCTACAGCAGAGCGACAGGAATAAATAGTCGTTTGAGACAAAAATTTGAAACAGCTTCATTTACTGTTAAAAGTCGCCCTGCAAACCGCGACGTTTTTGTAGGACGTAAACACACGACGACGATTGATTTCCTGACAATCTGGGTAATATGAGATAATATAAAGTATGAGACAACACGAAGTAACGTGCACAGCCTCAAGTGATCGATATACCGTATTTCCTTGAATAAGTGCCTACCCCTCGGCCATTCAAACTTGTAACTCTGAATAAGCGCGACACCGGAACCCTTTCTTTTTCAGCTTTCATAACATTTTCAACTTTTACTGCCTTAGATGAATATGTTGGGAGAGATTCTTGCTTTAAGAGTTATATTACGCCGATGTATTACCTTTCCTTTTTATATGGCTGGCTTCGCAAGCGGTGCAAGATGCAGCGAACTCTGTGAGCTGATTGGCTATTAACCCTTGCTTATTTTTCGTTTTCTGCGGTGGCCAGCGTTGCAGCCATTTTGTCTTTGTGTAATCTGCAGGCAAGCTCTCGCTTGGCTCTTAACGCTTGGCTCAGGTTTGAGTCCTCCTGCTTGGTCAATAACGCATTACTGGATCTACCGCGCTGTATGTTAATTTCCAAACCACCCTAGCGCACAGCGCTTGACTCAGTATTTAAAGTTGGTTTTTCGGAAAAAGTCAACGTCCCACCCCTGTCAAGAAGCTTTTAGAATATAAAAATTCAAGGACTTTCCAAGGATTGGTTGAATTCATTGGGGAACTTGCCCTGAAATTCACGGACTTGCAAGACAGTACGAACCCTGTTAAAGTTCAAGGGAGTTTAAACTTGTTCTTAACGTGTCATTAAACGAAAGTTGGTCTTTGTCTGTTTAAAAGCTTTGTCAGCTTGTTCAACATCTATCTTGATTTGAAAACGATTATTACTACCCCCAGTCTCTGTTTATTCACGATTTTAATCATCGTTGCGGAGGAGGTAGCGTAAAAAGATTTTCAACACCAGTGCCTTAATCACATCGTACCTATAATTTCTGTAATCTCTCGCAACTATCTAGAGGATTCCGGCACCAATATAGGTCATCTGAAGGCCAGTGACAAAGAATCTTATGAGTACTGCATGAATATAGTTTAAAAAAACTGGAACAGTGTGTAAACTATGAATGCGACATAAAATATTAGTAAGGAAAAGCCGCCATGTATTGTGAACTCTGCATCAAACAGCAAAAGAAATTATAGGTTGTAATACTCTGAGTTTATTCCCAATAACTGGTACCCGGATGCTCAAAAGTTACAGGACCAAGCATCAGCTGTCAAAGATTCCGAACACAGCGGAAAAAAAGTCGTCGGTTCTGGAATTTACTTTGTCTCCGATCCGAAAACAAAAATCTGGTGAAATTGATTAGAAAACAAAACACTCAGGCCGCCAGTTACATGTCGTAGTAAATAAGCGTCTTATTATTATGATTATTATTATAATATCGCAGTATACACTTCTGAATGTTTCAGCTCACAAATACAGTTGATAAAGGGCGCCAAAGGCGTGGCCTACTCAATTGTCACTACTGCATAGATAAAAACTAAACTTTAAAAAAAATTGTGTGCCCCCAGACCCTAAAAGGAAACAAATGTTCCCTCAACCTATTAAAAAAATGCTTGAACCAAGCGTCGTTTTAAGGAACTTAGTCCGATAGGACCTTAAAAGTCCAGACACAAATAAACCTAAAAGTTCTAAAATGGTGTACCCATAGACCCTAAAATGGAGATAGATTTTTAAAAGCTAGCTTAAAACTAACGTCTTTGGAAGAACTTAGTCCGATAAGACCTTGAAAGTCCTGGAAATGTCGAGGGAGCTAGAAACTACAGCTTTCTGCATGTTCCTTAGCACTGAATGACATCGGCCACTTCCAACCAGTTGGCGTATGCTTCCCTTGACCCTTTGCAAGCTCCTTCCAAGTGCGTCTACTATACACCGAATGCAAACATGGCGTCCAATTTGAATTGCCATTGTTCTGGACTTACTAGCCTCGTCTTCACGCGGAAACACAAAAGGATTATTAAATGTATGAGAGGCTAGTGAATCCAGAACAGTGGCAACTCAAATTTTACGCCATATTTGCATTCGGTGTATGATGCTATGCTGCTCAGTGGATGGATAACGAAACAATACGTAACCTCCAGTCACAAAGAGGCAAACTGAGGCGAGAAGCGCATCAGTCAAATTTAGAATCTTCTTGGTCTACTTTCCGGGAAGTACGAAATGAAATAAAGAGCGCTATACGCAAAGCTCGTCAAGCTTTCATGGAAAAGGCTTTGCTGTCCAACAAGTCTAAGGAAGTCTGGCGCATGGTTCACCGTGTACTCCACCCTTGTCAACAGCCTTTAAGGTACCACCCAGACAAGTTTAATCTTCATTTTGCCACGACCGCAAGGATAACGCTTGGTGTTGAATCGACCAACCAAGATAGACTCTTCCAGTTCACCCGCGGTCTTACGGATAAAGAGGGCGCCTTTCTCCTGGAAAGTGTTACACAAAGAGAAGTCCTGGAACCCTTAAACTACTACGCACAGACTGTTCGACCGGATCCGACCAATTGCCTGCCCGGTTCGTAAAGCTGGTTGCTAGATACTTGGCCGGCCCACTCACAACTATCATCAATAACTGTATTTCAAAGTTGTACTTACCGCATGCCTGGAAACTCGCGCGTATCAGCTCCATTCCAAAAGTTGACACACCTGTCTCGGAAGATCACTTGCGTCCAGTGTTGATTCTTCCCGCACTTTCTAAGGTATCTGGGAAGCTTGTTGCCTCTCAAATGACTGATTTCTGCACTAGAGAATCTCTCCTTAGGGACACCATCTCAAGCTTTCGTAAGGGGCATTCGACCTCTACGTTACTCTTAGGTATAAGGGACGACCTATTGAGTGCCATTAAAAGGAAAGAGTTAACCCTTATGGTACTAGTAGACTTTTCGAAAGCATTTGATACCGTTTGGTTTATATAAAACGGTGATAACCAAGTTGCATTACCTCGGTTTTTCAAATTATGTTCTCGAATGGCTGGCTAATTACCTATGCGGCAGGAGACATTACATTCAAATTGATGATCGCAAATCGTCACCCGTGCTCTCCGAATTTGGAATCCCCCAAGGCTCAATCCTTAGACCGATGTTGTTCAATCTCTACGTCGCGGATCTTCAAGATATTCCTCCACCTACAATCAAAAGTCTCCAATATTCCGACGATACAACAGTATACTCAAGCTGTTCTTCACCGCAGATCACATCTCAAGCGGAAAGCATGAATGCGACCCTGGCAGGCCTCGGCGCCTGGTCAAATGATTCAAACCTGGCCCTGAATTCTAAGAAAACCAGGGCCATTCTTATCTCAACTCCACAGATGCCTTATGTACATTCTCTCGGAAATCTGGAAGTGCGATTAGAAATCTCCGGTAAAACACTGGAACATATAAATATTACAAAACTCCTGGGAGTACACATTGACTCGAATCTTAAATTGGAATTTCATATCAGTTCTATTCTCAACTCTTGTTATACGACTCTGAAAATCTTAAGAAAAATAAGGAACTTTACTAAATTTTTAAACTACGGAAACATTCGGTAGAGACATTAATTCTGTCTAAAATAAGCTACTGTGACATTGTTTTTTGTCTACTACCAAAGTTCTTCTCAGGTAGACTACAATGGCTCCAGTTTGCTTTGGCTAGTTTCGTCACTTGTAAATTATAAATATGTAAACAGTCATTTTGGATCTTGGCTGGCTACCTATCCTGGAGCTAAGGGACTACTCGCTACTAAAGACAATTTTTAAAGCACTGTATTCTGATAACTGGCCCTGCCATTTAAATTTGCAAGTCGTTAAACCCGTTAGGAATCTCCGTCCCAGTGTTGCTCCAAGGCTTTATGTTCCATTTGTACAAGGCACCTTTCAGCATTCAGCAGCCATGATTTTTAATGAATTGCCAGCAAATATAAGGAATTGCACAAATTTTAAAGAATACTGCAGGCTCTGCAAGGCGTTCTTAAAGGCGCGCGCTTTGCTTTTTGTCTTCCTTGTAAAGATATAGAAACAACCACCACCACCAACCAATATATTCTACATATTTACTTTCATGTATAGTTTTATTACAATTTAGTTAGTCATTATAAAAGCAAGAACCAGATGATAATTTGAGAACATAAAAGATGAACGATAGACCGAGTAAATTCATCGTGTCTTTAAATTTAACAACAATTGAACAGAAAACCAAGATGTTAAGTGACAATTATATTTCGGTATAAACTATACCATCCTCAGACTGAAAATACATACAAAATTAGGAGCTTAAATAGTTACAAAAGGTATACTCAAGAGAGCAGGCAAAGTTCTCTGCTGGATTTTAATGCACTGTTAAGTGGTGGTGAATGGCGCCTAATGTGGAAGGCCTCTTTGTATCATAACAGGTTCCAATTATCGTCATAATGTAACATTGTGGTGTTATTCTGAACTACATTGATTGCGTATTCATTATTGCCGGAAACAATTGGTGTGATGATGTTATTTAAAGTATCCGGTAAATTAAAGCATGTTCACGTGTTCTGATGAGAAGGGTTCTACAGATGAGAAGGGTTGTATCAGTTTTGCCAATGTAGGATGACTGACAGCTGGGACAACTGAATTTGTAGACGACGTGTGATTTGTTTAGAAGAGGTACTTTGTCTTTGTTTTTGGTGAAGAAGCATAGTTTTGTGGTTTTCTCGCGAATTCTAATCTTGGTGTTAGAGCTTTTTAAGTGTCTTCGCAGCTTTCGTTTGAAAGAACGTAAAAGTTGTGATGTTTTCTCGCCAATGTAGGGAATAGAAAGCCAAATGGTGACGGGCTCATCTTTGTTTTCGGGTTTGTTGGCTGTAGTGTGGTTCTTATTGAGGGCGTTGTATGAGAAGCGGCGAATAAGTGCACGAGCAATACGAGACGGAAAGCCGTTCCATGAGGTGAACTTTTTTAGATGTTTTAGTTCAAATATAACCATATTGGATGAGCAGATTCTATGGATGCGGTCGACTAGTGCTCTGATCCAAGAAATTTTGTGACCTCTTCTAAACAAAGTACCTCTTGTAAACAAATCACACTTCGTCTACAAATTCAGTTGTCCGGGCTGTCAGTCATCCTACATTTGCAAAACTGATAGAACCCTTCTCATCAGAACACGTGAACATGCTTTAACTGATAAAGAGGGTGCGATTTACAAACATCTACGCACTTGCGAACATTTAACCGTTATACATAGTTTGTTTCATTTACTGGATACTTTAAATAACATCATCACACCAACTGTTTCCGGCAATAATGAACACGCAATCAATGTAGTTCAGAATAACACCACAATGTTACGTTATGATGATAATTGGAACCTGTTATTATACAAAGAGGCCTTCCACGTTAGGCGCCACTCACCACCACTTAACAGTGGATTAAAATCCAGCAGAGAGCTTTGCCTGTTCTCTTGAGTATACCTTTTGTATCTATTTAAGCGCCTAGTTTTGTATGTATTTTCAGTCTGATGATGGTATAGTTTATACCGAAATATAACTATCACCTAACATCTTGGTTTTCTGTTCATTTGTTGTCAAATTTAAAGACACGCTGAATTTACTCGGTCTATCGTTCATCTTCAGTTTTCATGTTAGTCATTATAATTTAGTTTTAATATTAAATATTAGTATCGTGGGCCTTCACAGCTGGAGAGGCACACCTTTTATGTGGATATACTATGAATAACCGCCTCCCAGTTAGCTCAATTGGTTGAGCGCTGGACTGTTGTGCGGGAGGTCGAGGTCGATGGTTCGAGTCCCTGCCGGACCAACACTCAAGGTCTTAAAATAACTTAGGAGAATGCAACACCTTTCTTAAATAACCTTTATTTTAAGAGAGTGACACCAACTACTTTGAAAGTGTTCTCTCTAGTGGCCCTCTAAAACACCCACCAATCCCACCCCAGGGGAGGACATCCATCACACAGTAATCTCGTGTGTGGGAGTTTTACGTCTCCTACCCCAACCCTGCAGCAGACGGGACCTCCATTTATTCGTCCCTATCCGAGAAGACTAGAATATCTAACCATGTCTTGATGTTACAGAAAGGTGGCAAATTCTTCTCAATTATTTTAAGACCCTGAGTGTTGGTCCGGCTGGGGCTCGAAACCTCGACCTCCCGCACAACAGTCCAGCGCTCTTTCCATTGAGCTAACCGGGAGACGGTTAGCTCAATGGATAGAGCTGATAGCTCAATGGTGGTCAACTCAGTCTTTAATAAGAAATGGATAGACATTCTAGTCTTCTCGGATAAGGACGAATAAACCGTAGGTCCCGTCTCCTGCATCTATTAATTAGTTAACTCGGTTAGGCAGGGGACGTTAAAGAACCCACTCACGGGATTACGGTGATGTGGTCTGGCCTGTTTACTGGGATTTGGGGGGAGCGGGTATCTTATAATAAGTTTCCTTCGATTGTTTGTAAACTGCTGATGCAGTCTGGCCAGTCCCCCAAAAATTGTTGTGATGCGCATTTCATCATATCCACATGTTTATTTGCGCAATATACATATTAAATTATTATAATTATTATTATTATTAATTATTATAATTATTATTATTATTATTAATTACTATTATTATTATTATTATAATAAACCGTTATCACTATTATTATTATTACTATATCAAATACGGCACAACTTGTAAAAATACTCAGCGATACTACACAAAAAAACGTCTAATAAGATATATGTATTTCATCATACGGATCTCATCGATGTTTGCAACCTACTAAGATCAATTGTGTGATTGAAATCGCCTGTGAAATTTACACAATTACTGCCTCCTTTCACTGGGTCCTACATTTGTTTTGAATGGGTAGCCATAAGAATATAAAAGAGTAAATCGAATCCAGCCATCTGAAAAACAGCAAAAAAGAAAAAAAAATCCCATATCTTTAGCAAATTGTAGATCACAGGGAAATCTGCATATCAAGTGTTAGTGGTTTCGGAAAGAAGTCCAGTATTTTTCATGTACATATATTCATATATGTTGTAAGCATGCTCGAATCAAGAATGCAGCTAAATTTAAATCCAAGCGTATAAATGTATCCCAGATTAGCGAAAACAGAACCACAAAAGAGTAGATTTTTTTCTTGAGTCAGTTTATTGTATTGGTTCAATATACACGATGCTCTCATAATATCTATTGTTAGAACGGAATCAAACCCAACGTTCGTTGAGAATAAATCAATGCAGAGTTACCTTTCACAAAGCGTTCGAATGGAAGCCAATATACTTACTAAACAGCGAGCCACCACGAATCATCAGATTTGCAGGTGTCAATTCTGTTTTTGTGTTGAAAACAGTTTCTATGACAATTTCTTTTCAGTTGCAGATTAGCTCTAGCTCGTCATGTTTCCTTTTTTGTATGTTCACATGAATTATCATACCTTTTTCTAGCCAGGTGTGAAGGTCTGATTAATTTGTTATCCCTCCTGTCTGTGAGACAATAGGCTTGTTGGAGCGTTGCTAGGGCAGGTGATACTTAAGCCAGCCCCGTTTCTTTCAGGTGCAAATAAGCTATTATTCACTGCTCCTTTTACATCGTTGGTTTGTGCGAAATATCACTAAAATTTATTACTCTTACTCAGTATAAGGCGGGCATCTTTGTGCAGGAAGCTTGCAGAGCGTAGGAAACATGGCTCTTCGGACAAGCTTCTTTTTTCTTCTCGCCTTTGCAAGTAAGTTTTAATTTGAATCTAGCTCATCGACCGAAGCAATATTTAGAACGCAGAGGGCTTACATTTCTTTAAATTTTCATAGGAGTCCCGAAACTGTTGATTCTAGTCTCTGGGAATGAGAGTTTTGAATCATATTTCAAGCGTTTTTGTCTGTTCCACTCAACACATCAAAGTAATTGGAGCTTTCAGTAAAGGATGTTAAGTAAAGGATGTCTTTACATGCGGTAAACGAAGCACCGTTCTGTTATTTTACCTCGAATTCTTCTTTTAACGGAGAGCAAATAAAGAATAATTACATTTTCAAACCGTTCGATCAATGAGACAATTTGCTTTGAGATTTATTGTTGATATAGTAGTTCGCATTTTAGAAGTTTAAAATTTGTTGTTTTGCGCGATATCGATGTATACGAGTCAATATAAACAGACAGCAATATTCTCTTTTATCAGCTATTTCCTTCCTATGTTCTAAAACAAAGAAAAGGAAGACATCGGTTATCTTTGTGAGGTTTTACATATCTTTGCGGATCCCATTTGCAAAATTTGATGCAATTCGATTCAACAAGTTTTGGTTTAACAAAGTGCAACATCCTTGGTCGAAACTTAGGTGACTAATCTGGTCTATCCTTTTGTTGAGTTGAAACTTTATAGACCGTCATTGCAGTATCACGATATAAATAATATCAACAGTATTCCAAACGGATTTTCAAGATTTTAAAAACTGAAAATCGCAGCTACCTAGATTTGCTGATAAGTATTCTATTTTTGCCAGGAAACATTGTTAGACAAAGGGAATCCATTATCTTCAGTGTCCACCATTTTAATTGCAAGTGACAATAAAATTGAAGTAAATTTCCATTTTTATTTCCCGCTGTACGGACAAAGTCAAACTTCCGTTTCGAAAGTAACCTTACTATCATTTTCGTTTATCCATCGGGTTTTCATAACTTAGGGGAGAACGTTTATCATTTCCCGTTGTTGAAAGAAATATTTATTTTGCTTGATCCTTTTGCTGGAGGCAAATGTTGAATTAAAAATTACCGTTACTATCGCAAACGGGGTCACATAGTGTCTTCTATAATGCAGATCTGTCATATATTTCCATGGTCTTAAATTCTCAGTCTCTATCAAAAGGCAGCCTCAGCTAGAAGTCGTCGATGGGAGCAACGAAAGTCTCAATATTGCTTTCGTTTGCAGATTTTGCAATGTAGAAGCTGTTACTTGGTAAATATTGTTATTCAAGTTTACATATTTTCAAACAAGGATTTGGCGTTTCGAACAAATCTTAAATTCATCAAATATCTTAAATTCATTAATTTACCACACGTTACATGGCGACATCAACATAAATTGATACGAAATACGAAAAGACAACCGTTTCAGTTTCTCCATGAAATATCTATCATGCAGCCCTTTCAGCGATCTTGAACAAACCTTTGTTAAAAAAAGCAGTAAAACCCTAGAGAAACATGTTTTGCCTTACCATAACAACTTCGGTTTGTTGCACCAAACACAACTTACCTGATCACTGATTTTAAATTCTTTGCGGTTTATTTCTTTCAGTTCTTTCAGATCTTTTTTGTCTCAGTTTTACGTTATGGTATTTCTTTATAAAACGTATTTAGGCTATCGCAAACCGGTGGTTCGATCGTTGAAATAATTCGAACTAAAGAGCTCAATGGATAGAGCGCCGGACTGTTGGGCGGGAAGTCGAGGGTTCGAGCCCCGGCCGGACCAACACTCAGGGTCTTAAAATAATTGAGAAGAATTTTCTACCTTTCTATAACATCAAGAAATGGTTAGATATTCTAGTCTTCTCGGATAGGGACGAATAAATAGAGGTACCGTCTTCTGCAGGGTTGGGGTAGGAGACGTAAATTTCCCACACACGAGATTACTGTGTGATGGATGTCCTCCCCTGGGGTGGGATGGGTGGGAGGGTGGACTAGCACGAATGGTTCCTATGTTCCTTTCTAGTCCTTCCCCACTGCAAAACGTAATGCAGTGAAAATGGACTAAATTAGTAAATTAGAATTCGAACGAAAGCTGCAAGGAAAGAAACTGGTGGTGGGTGGGTTTTGAATGGACCGGGTATGGGGGTATGGAGTCAGTAATTATTTCAGACTGTCGAAGTTTCCTTAATTCAATGACTGCGTTAGCTAGAGTTTTCATTGTGATGTACATTGCGATTGATTTTATACTCCAACAACTATGATTGGGGAAAATTCCCTAGTGTGTCCGCTGCAGCGATGGAGATTCCTGCCCATTGTTATGACAGGTGACCAAATTCATCTACATTTGCGCCCATTCCCACAATTTTTCATGCTGATCACAAGGCTGTGTAGTGATTCGGTCGATTTTCTTTTCAAGACGGCAACCACCTAAACATTGCTGTAATGGGCTGAGAAATTCGCCCTTGATATTGGCACAGTAAATCTTTGGCAGAGCTCACCACCGAAATATAAAATCACGTTGTAAACCGCCGGCCGAGGTGATGTTTGAGTTTAAAAGAAGGACAATGACTGTTTTTTTTTCTCTTCACAGCTGCCAATCTTTTCTCAGCTTTTTCGGCTGATTTCAACAAGGAAAACTGTGGCGGTATGTGCATGAAAGTTCTTCGAAGGTCTGGAAAGGTTCTGTTTCGTCGTTGTCGTAACAACAAGAATTTCACTGATGCCTTCACCATAGAACTGGATGACGCCAAGCAACTGAGGGCGAATGGCAGTGAGATCGGAGGGCGTCGGTTCGCCTTTAAAACTAGAGATTTCATCCACGGTAGTTTAAATAAATCTGCCACATTGCAAAATCTGAAGGCGGTGAAGCTCTCCGTCAAGGCACATCTCGAAGGGCACATGTCATACCTGCACGTGGACCTCTACATTCTTTGCCAAAACGGAACGATCAAATTCGGTGATGATGAAATGGAACTGAGAAGTGGGTCATTGAAATTCTACTTGAGGGTACACTCTTATTTTCCCTGAAAATTAAGCTTTTACATGTAATGTTGTGACATTATAATCCCGTAGGGCTTAGCAGGAGCGTGATCAACTTACGGGATGGTACTGAATGAGACGATTTGAAGGACGTGTCTATTTTAATTTGACTTGACTAGATTTATTTCTTCAGTTTCAAACAATAGTCTGTTTTTCCGAACTATGCCACTTTCAGGGAAAAGGTTGAGTTAAAGTTGCAATGAAGAAATTGATACTAGCGTGGAAAAACGTAAATGATCTGCTAGTCCTTTAAGGTCGGCACACACGAGGGGACTAGTCCCTGCGACAAGTCCATGCGACTAGTCCCAGCGACAAGTCTTTGAAGGGTTTACACGAGGGGACCGTTAGCAGGGACTAGTCCCTTAAGGCGTTCACACGCGGGCACTCAATTGCACAAGAACAAAAGAAAATTAGGAGGCAAAAGATTTTTCTCAGTCTGGGGCGTTACACGAAAACAATGAAAATTTGGTAAATTTTCATTGTAGCACTATTAAACATCAACGCAAATGAACTACAATTATTTAGTCGGATTATTCATGCTTTTACGTGTTCCGTTTTTGTTTTGTTTTTGTTATTTTTAACAGACACGGAGTCAAATAGGGAAAAAATTCCATCAAAACGGCTCCAAGACATCTGTGTATGTTTACAAAACTAGAAATAGTTTTTTTATTCTTCACTTGTAGAAATCTAGAATTCAGGGAAAATTCATAGAAACTGCAATGTTTACAAATCATATACTGACTCGTGATTGGCTTATTTACCGTTTAGTCGCAGGGACTGGTCGCACAAACAGTTCACACGAAGGGACAAACATTAGTTTCATGCGACAAGTCCCTGCGACTGGTCGCACGAATTCAAACCAGTTTGAATTCGTGCGACCAGTCGCAGGGACCTAATTTTGGTCCCTGCGGCCACAGAAATGTGTAGTTCACACGAAGGGACTAGTCGTATGAAACTGGTCGCTGGGACTAGTCGCAAGGACTAGTCCTCACGTGTGTGCCGACCTTTAGCTTTGCAAAGGATATCTTTCGTTAGGCTAATCTAGGCATATATACGTTGCTAAAGACAGATGTGCTCTAATGGATCGAGAAAGTCAATAGTTTGACTTTTAACCTCCGAACGGTGCCAAGCACCTTCGAGAAACGTTCTGGGTCCACCTACTGTGGATTTGTGAAAAAATTTGAAGCGGACTCACCGAGACGGCGGAGCGAGAAAGTCTCAAAGTGAAGTAAAAAAAACAAAACAAAAACAAGACAGAACTAAAAAAAAAACAACAAGAACAACAAACTTTTAAAGGTACAACAGCGCAAAGACAAATAATTTCGGTATTGAATTAAATATTGTCTCATTTTCACTTAATTCACCAAATAAGTTCAAAATTTCATTGTTTTCCTGTAGCTTGAAAACTATACTTCGAGTGAGGCGAAGGATATTGAGTTGGGACTCATTGTCAAAGGAAGAAAAAACCGAGGACCACGTAAAGACGAGGACATCAAAGAGAGTGACAAACGCCAGAAACTCATACCATGCCGGAAAGTGGGTAAATGCGGCAAGCGTTTCCGCTTTGGCAGTGGAGCTAAGGACGATGATGAAATGTCAGTTGCCAGTAAGGTAGGACTCTGAACGAAATCATTAAGCAACAATTCAGCCTTTCGCTCGGTTGAACTGCGCAACAACTCCAAGTGGAAAGATGTTGGGAAATTATCAGTCACTGATAAGCAATACCTTCGAGTTTCGGCATTAGATTTGTTGTCGTTGTTTTCATTTCTTGCCATGCTTTAGATTAGCACAGTCTGAAAACCTCCTACTGGTGAGCTTATGCACAGAATACATTCTACTGCTGGAAATTTGCGCGTCTTTTCATGATCTACGTCTCATTTAATTTTTTATTTTGTTCCTTTTCCTTTTTTCCGTTCTGTTAGTGCAAAATCAATGGTAGGCTTGCCAACTTCAGCAAAAGCGACTATCCAAAACTCATGTCGAATGGTGGCAAGCATAGAATTGTCTTCCGGGTACCCGGCAATGGCACCGAAAGCATCGAAATCGATCCTGGAGTGACATTGGGGGATGAAACTGACAGCGATGGCAGCGATGTCAGCGATGGCAGCGATGGCAGCGATGGCAGCGATGGCAGCGATGGCAGCGATGGCAGCGATGGCAGCGATGGCAGCGATGGCAGCGATGGCAGCGATGGCAGCGATGGCAGCGATGGCAGCGATGACAGTGATGCAGTAACTGCCGCTCAGCTCAACCTGATGTTGTTTTTCGTGATGCTGGCATCTGTTTTCGCTTTCAAGTGAGAACAGTAGAGTTAGTATGTTATAAGCTTTTGAGAAATTTTGCCGCTTTTAACCTGATCTAGGGACGCATAGGTACGAGGGGAGTGGTATTCGGCTTCTTTTTGGGAGAGTGCGTGCAAATAACAGTGGAGGCATTTCTTAGAACTGGTCGTGATGCATTTTGGGAGTTGACTAACCCTTACCCATTCTTTATGAAACGCCTAATTTAATTTTTAAAGCTCCCTCTGCAAAATGTAGCACCTTGTTCTAGACCATAAAATTCGATTTCTGGTCTTACATGCAGGGCAGAATGTTTCAAAACTGATTCTAAAGACACTAAACGGCGGTACATAGAACGTTCTGCATGGCTAATAATAAGAAACGAATGGAGTACCACTCTTTCCCTCTCTCCCTTTCCTCGGATTGTGTTTCTTAAATACCTTCATTCCAAATTTCAGTAAAACCCTGGTCTTAGCTAAAAGTTTTTTTTCTTTGTTTATCCTCTTCGGCAGCTTCCTTTTTTTTTCGATAAGTCGTTAGAGCTGTTTAAAAAACAATAAAAGCCAGGAAATTTCTCGTTTCCAAATTCAGGTTTCTGTAAAATCACTATGAGAATGAGGTCTGTTAAGATGTTGCTTGCAATAACGAGCTCAGTGTAACTGCAGTATTAGTGATACGAGATAACTCCTTTCCACAAATCTACAATCAGCTTCAAAATTAGTTGATACATTATGTCTGGAGAGTACCAGTCATGTGTAGAATACATGCAACGCTCCTGTTTCTACTACACCCAAAATCATAGACGGGACTCCCCCTTCCTTATTCAATATCGCCCGTATGTGGCTAAAAATTCATCGAGTCACAATAAAACTCTTTTTTCGTTTTCCAAGGGTGGGGGGGGGGGGGGGGAGGAGACAAATAGATTAACTTAACACGGGAAAAAGAGATAAGACTGAAGTAATACGGTGTTAATCGGGTCAATATGCCAACAATTTCGTCGCCAATTATAGATATGTACTTCATTTAAATATTGATATACTTTCCAAGATGCTCAAATTTAGATGCAAACGTAATTTCAGTTATCCGGCATTCAGTTTGTGCAAATTTTAGTTTTGAACCTTTGGTAATTTAGTATTCAGCTTGTAGAATTTGAGTAACATTAATTGCGATGGGTGAAACTCCCGAAAAAGCTGAGTTATCTACACCATTGGTACTGAGGCCTTCCGTCCATAAAAGAAAATTTGAAAGAGAAGGAGAAAGGCGGCATAATTCTTTCAAAATCGTTTTCACTGCACGTAATAATGAATCAATATATTCGATTCTAAAATTATTAAAATTAGTTTGATTCATATACGTACACGTAGCGGCTTTTAGCGAGGTTATGATGGGAATACAGAAACCATGAAACCACGAAATAACAAACAGTGGTCATGGTTGTAGACTTTGAAACAATTACTCACGACTTGAAAAATTACGAGAAATACGGAATCATCATTGAGATGCTAGCTGGGGGGCCTGAGACCTGTGTCCAGTTTCTCCTCCCTTTCTCGACCCTCTTCGCTACGCCAGCATGTTAGATAACCTTAGATAGTTTGTCTTTAAGATTATTTGCACAAGTGAGGTGTCCATGACGAAGCAATGATCGCGTGACAGGTGTAATCTTTCTCTGTCTCGAAGTGAAATACGTTGATAAAAAATATTATTGTCATGTGTATGTAACACTCTACAGTCTGACTTGATTATTGAACTTAATAAATCGTTTGCACCAAAGTTCGTTTATATGGTCAATGGCTGTGTGCAAAACTGAGGACCCTAAATCGGCGAAAAACTTAAGTTTACTTGAGCTTCTCGAGCTCAGTGTAACTCTGAACTCCCACGAGCGACAAAGACAACATTTCTCCTGACAATATCAATACAATATCAAGCAGACAAATGACAAAAAAAGAAAATATCAATTAAGGGATAATCAGTTGATCTAATAGCAAACTCTCCAAAATTACATCATAAGAATTGGATAAAGGACGGTAAGGAGAATTGCTGACGAGATCTGGGGAGGGGGGGAGGCGAAACGGTTAAGAAGCAGCCTTACAATTTCGATTATCTTTCTTTACTCTGCATTGTGAAACGGAGTGCAGTGGAACCTGTTAACCGGCAACGTATTAAGCTGTCACCCTATCAGTTAAGTGATCGCCTGTCAAAGAACCGAAAATGTTTGCGTGTACGTGATTTGTTCAAGTACGTAGCCATGTCGCGCAACATTTTTAAACCTTGCGCATTGAAATTCTGGCATTGTCTATCAATGAGCCAAAACAGGACAGGAATTCAGTTAAGTGAAATAGGGCAGAATTAACTCAATCCGTCTCTTTTGAATATTTACGAAACCTTGACCCAATCAGCCGTGGTCCGCCTACTTTCAGATGCAAATTAGCAACCATTCGAGAAGTTTAGCAGCGTCACGATTATTTTTTAATTTTTATATGATCTATAACACGTCCTTTTCTGGGAAAAGAACATTCCCTTGAGGCAAGAAAAAGTTCAAGAACATGACTCTGCGAGCAAGTTGCGTGTTTCTTCTTGCCTTTGCAGGTAAGTTTTGCTTTCGAAACTAGCCATCGACTGAGGACTTCATCATCATTGGAGAGGGTTACATCTCGGTTTACACATTCTTGTTCCCTTCGCTGTCACATTTCTTTGGAATTTAGGAGACAGTCTATTTGTTATGGGTGATGTGTTTGTTCAATTCAACAAGTAGTCTGTTAGCATTGGCTTAATTTGATAAATGAAGGAGACATAGCATGCAGTAAACAAACAGACTTTTTTCTCAAATTGGCGAACGAAAGAAGAATATTCACATGTTATAGAAGTGAAATTAACGATACGGTTAGACTTTCTCAAAGTCGTTCGCTTGGTTTTCTGTTCTGCTGTGGTAGGACCCGCTTTCGCTCGCTCGGCTCGGCTCGGCTCGCTCGCGCTTCGCGCTCACTGTCGCGCTACGCGCTCAAAAGCGCGACTTGTAAGCAAGTCTACGATACGGTTAGCATTGCGATTTATTATGATGATAATAACAAGTTATGTTACAGGGTGTATATAGCAACATTGCGTTCGTGTCTATTTTCAAATTGCTGGGGAGCATTTATTCAACAACGTCTGTTACCAAAGGATAAAACTCTTCCCCCAAAAATAGTACGGACGTCGTTGATTTTGGCCAGGTTTTTGTTTATCCTTGAATCAATTCTGTGATATTAGGTGTCATTTGCATGTAAGCCTTTGAGGTTATCACTGTCGTGCAATCATCGTTGCTTCGGACCGAGTGTAACTTAGCCTCTCCTGTTGATTGGAGTAGAAGCTCCTGCAGCCTAGCCTGCAGAGCAGGTATTCTTGTGTCGAGTTTTGTTTTTTCAATGCAATATCAAGCAGACAAATGACGAAAAAAGAAAATATCAATTAAGGGATAATCAGTTGATCTAATACCAAATTCTCCAAAATTACATCATAAGAATTGCATAGAGGACTGTAAGGAGAATTGCTGATGAAATTTTGGGGCAAAAATTGCTAAGAAGCAGCATTACAATCTCGATTATCTTTCCTTATTCTGCACTGGGAATCGGAGTGCAGTAGAACCTGTTAAACGGCACCGTATTAAGCTGTCACCCTGCATTGAGTGGTCGCTTGTCGAAGACCCAAAATGTTTGCGTGGACGTGATTTGTTCAAGTACTAGCCATGTCACGCAACATTTTTAAACCTTACTCATAAATTCTGGTATTTTCTCGCGATCAGAAACTAATTTTATTTTTCTATTAACATTTCATTTTTCTGTCTAGTCTATCAATGAACCAAAACAGGGCAGGAATTCAGTGAAGTGAAATAGGGTAGGGTTAAAGGTATGCTTCAAAGATCGCGGGCAGAATGAACTACTTCCGTAGCTTTTGAATATTGAGCCAAGTCCGTGGTGCACCTACTTTCAGTTGCAAATTAGCGATCATCCGAGAAGTTTTTCGGTTTATTGATTTGATTCGTGGAAGTGCCACGATGATTTTCAATTTTTTATGATCTATACTGAGGTAAGGCGTCCTTTTTTCGGAAAGGAACATTTCCTTGAAGCAAGAAAAACTTCAAGAACATGACTTTGCAAGTAAGCTGTGTGTTTCTTCTTACCTTTGCAGGTGAGTTTTGCTTTCGAAACTAGCCATCGACTGAATACTTCATCATTGGAGAGGGTTGCACCTCGGTCTACACATTCTTGTTCCCTTAAAATCGCTGTTACATTTCTTTGGAAATAAGGGGTCTATTTGATATAGGTGACGTGCGTGTGCTTGTTCACTTCAACAAGAAGTTGGTGGCATTGGCTTATTTTGATAAATGCGTGAGACCTAGTACGCAGTAACAAATATATTTTTTCGTCAAATGGCGGACGAGAGAAGAATATTCACATGTTCTAGAAGTGAAATTAACGATACGGTTTGCAGTGTGATTTATTGTGATGGTGAAAACAGGTTATGTTAAAGGGTGTACATAGCAACAATGTGTTCGTGTCCATTTTCAAATTGCTGGAGAGCAATTGTTTAACAATTTCTGGTTTCAATGGATAAAATTCTAACCCCAAAAATGGTATGGAAGTCGTTGATTTTGGCCAGGTTTTTTGTTTATTCTTGATTCAAATCCTTGGATATTAGATGTCATTCTGTAAGCCTTTGAGGTCATCCCTTTCGTGCAATCATCGTTGCTTTGACCGAGTGCAACTTGGCCTCTCCAGTTGATTGGGTAGAAGCTCTGGAGGCTAGAGGAATTTGTGTCAATATCACAATCGAAATAATTTCAATCAGTTATAAACCCAATAAGAAAAAAACTCTTTTACTCACTGGAATTTAAGAATTAAAAATCAAATGAATAAAATTTGCTGCAAGTATTTTAATTTTACCGCAAATAGAAAATGAATTTTTCAGTAGTCAAGAAACATGTTTTGCATCACCATGACAACGTCTGTTTGTTTTGCACTTCACATGACTCGCATGATCACTGCTTTAAAATTTTGAATGGTTCCGTCATTTCAGTGGTTGTGATATTTAGTTAGTTTTACGTCAACCCTTTATCCCTAAGATGGGATTGTTAATTCTCCCTTCTAGCTGGAGTTCAAACTATGTAAAATTGCAAATCACCGATGCAAGAGGGCCATAATGGAATTATAATGATTAATCCTTTAGGCGTAAAAATTGATAAAAAAATTTCTCCCTCAGTGCCTCCTTTCACCCCAAAGGGTGTTGAGCTCAGTATAAAAATCTTCCCAATCAATTTTCACAGGAAATATGAAAGCATTTTAAAAAACCTTTCCCTACGTTTGGGGAGCCTCTGTAGAGTTTGCATGCAAGATATGGGCATGTAATTTTAAAAAGTCGATTCTGCGATTTCCACATCACACTGCTTTTATAGATTGCAGACAATGTTAAAAACAAAGTGCAAATTTGACATAATGGGCTCAAAACAAAAAATCGCCATGCGAACTGGAATGATACCACGACGTTTTGTCTTGAAATCAACTCGCTGTCAACGGGGTGTTATATCGCACTGTAAGTTTGAATAATTATAAATTTATTGATTTTCATTTTTTCCTCAGCTGCCAACATTTTGTTGGCTCTAGCAAACGATTTCAACGGTACAACATGTGGCGGCATGTGTGTTAAAGTTCTTGGCAGGTCTGGAAAGGTTCTGTTTCGTCGTTGTCGAAATAACACGAGTTTCGCCAGTGCCTTCACCGTAGAGTTGGATGACATGAAGCAATATGGGGCGAATGGCAGGGAGATCAAAGGCGGTCGGTCCGTTGGCAACTTTAAAGCTCAAGATTTCACCGTGGGCACTTTGAACAAATCTGCCGTATTGCAGGGTCTGAAGGCGATGAAACTCTCGCTCACAACCAACCTTAGGGCTCAAAAGGCGAACCTGTACGTTGACCTGTACGTCATTTGCGAAAACGGAACAATTAAATTCGACGAAGATGAAATAGCTATGAAAAATGGCTCCTTGAAATTCTTCGTGAAGGTGCACCCTCATCTCTCTTTTATTATGTAAAAACTAAACTTTTAGATTTAATGTTATCTCTATGAATAGAAACTATGATTGTGTAGATTTTAGCGCGAGCGTGAACTGTTAATTTTGAGATGGTGCTGCATGTGATAAATGAAGGATACTCGGCTGGTATAGCCCGAATGCAGTAGATTTTCAAATATAAACGGGTACAGAAGTCTGTCAGAGAAATTTTTTTTGAAATAGATACGCAAAAAGGGAATTGATTCTTGCGTAGGAAAACGTAAACTATCGGCTAGGCTGTTCCACAGATAAACCTCATCCAAAACGTAATCAGTTTTATCAGTCTTCTAGCTTTGAAAGGAATTTCCCTTTTTGTGTTTAGTTACGTTGTATCAGTTTCCCTAGAGAGACAGTTGCTCTGATAGAGAAAATATCAAAACTAGGTTTGAATTTTTGCCTTGGATTTGGTTTCAACATCTTCTAGCAATAGCATCCACCCCACCACAGATATGCTGAAATTTGAATTTCATTCGCTGAAAAGGTGGCGCGAGACAATCACAGAATGAATGAAAGAAAAGTTCAACGTAGTCTCGAGCTGTACGACAGAACCTCGCAGTAATGAAGAGTACCTTAAGCAGTATTTTAGGTTAGGCCTGAAAAAAAAATTAGGCCTGTACGGGACTTGAACCCATGACCTATGCGATACCTGTTCAGTGCTCTACCAATTTAGCGAGCAAGCTAACAGGGAGCTGGTCATTATGCTGGTTCGTATTAAACCCGTGAAATGACGAATCAATGAGTAAGAATATATAAAAATTTTATATGGGCGCTGCGGCTTTTAAGAAATGTACGAAAGAGATCCTCGCAGTGGCAGTCTCAAACTATTTCTTACTTCAATTTACTAAAATAATAAGGTTTTCTTTAGCTTGAAAACTATACTTCGAGTGAGGCGAAGGAAATCGAACTGGGACTTGTTGTCAAAGGAAGAAAAGGTCAAAAACCAAGTAAAGACATTGATATCAAAGGCAGTGATGGTAACTCCAAGAAACTTCCTCGAAATATGCCATGCCGGAAAGGGGGTAAATGCGGCAAGCATTTCCGCTTTGGCAGTGGAGCTAAGGACGATGACGAAATGTCAGCTGCCAGTAAGGTATGACTCTAAAGCGAATATTTATGCAAAATACCACACTTTCTGTAGCCGCTTACCTGCCTAACAACCCGAGTGGGATGAAATTGAAAAACAATAGAAAAAATTCCATGAGTCGCTGGTCGGTGATCAGCAGAACGTTTCAGTTTCTCGGGTTGCTTTTGTTGTTTTCTCTTTGTCGTGTTCTAGTTAATTCAATTTAAAAAACCACCTCCTGGAGAGCGTTCGCACAATACATTCTGCCACTGGAAGGTCTACCTTTTTTATTATTTTTAACTTACGACAAATTTAATATCCCTTTTTTTCTCTTTTAATTTTTTTTTCCTAGTGCAAAATAAATGGAAAATTTGCCAACTTTAGCAGCAGTGATTACCCAAAGCTCGAGACGACTGGCAACAAGCATAGACTTGTTTTCCGAGTACCCGCCGATCAGTTCAGCAAAACCATTGAAGTTGACCCAGGGGTGACATTGGGGGATACAATTGAGGAAGACGATGAAAACGTAGACAACAAAGACGACAAAAACGACAAAGACAACAAAGACAACAAAGACGACGCGGTTTCTCTTCAGCTGAATCTCCTGCTGCTTTTTGTGGTACTGGCAGCCATATTCACGTTAAACTGAGGACTAAAAGATTTTTCATTAGGCTTTTGAGAATTTATACACGCTGCTTTAATCTGATGTGCGGGGAGGGGGTGTGGAGGGGGGTGGGGAGGGGATACTCAACTTATCACTGGGAAAGTGCCTCCTAATGACACTCGATGCATTGATCGTACATGTATACCTCTTTGCGAAGTATATTCCATTTTTTATAGCCTACCTTGAGCTATATTCAAGCCCAAAAGCGTGGTTATCTTAGAAACCACTTTGAAAACCCTAATCATTGCTACCGCCATTCGAAAAAGTTTTCATAACTTTTGAGGTTTCCTGTACAAAATACACCAACTTGTTATAAACCAAAATTATTTGATTTGTAGCAGAATATTTCAAAACCAAACTTAAAGTTGGCGCTGGGATAGTTTGAAAAGTACTACCTCTCCCTCCCTCTTGTCGCAATCTGTTTCCATTTGCCTATATTAAAAAATCCCCATCGCCAGTAATACTGATGTTAAAAGATATTTAACAAATCAACAGTGTTTTCGGCATGGTCTGTACTCTTATGGACAAAACTCTTCGTCATCACAGTGGTCAAAATGTAGACTCACGAGGCGCAGCCAGGTGAGTCCGCAAAACCGCAATGAACCCCTGTCGATTTGTTTTTACCACAATATCGACGCCAAATAAAACGATTCTTTCAGTGCATGGCAAGTTGCGTGACATGTTGACGCGTGCAGCCATTGTCTGTACTCTTATTGACAACCGATAATTGGCCGATCAGATTGTGAAATTACCGCCAATTGTGGTGTGTGATTTTAAAAGGCAGCGGGAGAAGAAACAAAGATGGTGGGGCTACTGCGCTGCCTAAGTGTTGTTTCCAGTCTTTCCTCGTTTTCTTGGGCCCCCCTTCGCTTCCCGAACATGCTGTTTATTTCCTCTTTAAGACTATTTGCATAAGCATTGTGTTTATGAAAATAACGATGAACACCCAAAAGTTGCACCTGCATGCTTGCGTAACGTTTTTATTATCTTTTTCAAAGTGCAACAGCTTAATGGAATTGTTATTATATTTGTTTTACCCAATAAAATCACTTGCACCAAATATTATTGTAATTAAATGCTTAATGGCTGTTTTCATATACTAAGATTTACATATCCTTGAAAACTCGAGGGCTTTTCCGAAATCTCATTCTTAGAAATAAATCTTGACTTCCTAATTAGAGAGTAGTATAAATGTCGTAACATATCACGAACCAAGGACCTTAATAAATATTAGAACATAGCTAGCAGAACCGCGCAATCAAATTCAATATACGTAAGCGTGCTCAAAATACCGATAGTGCACGCTGACAGCGTCAGCAAATCGCTTCGCCAGAACTTTTTTTTTTACGCGAGCGGCCACTGTTAGCGCAAGAAAAAATAATATTTTTCGCGACAATGATGGATACAAATAGAAACTCGGCCTACTAGATCGAAAACGAAGACAATGTTTCCACCTTTTCCTTTGGGTTAGAGTTCTTAAATGAAGCAGAAAAAGAGAAAGACAACGGAAAAGGAGACTTCGTATCAGCACCGTCACGATTCACTTCAACTGATATTGTTGTCCGTTTTTCGCGTCGAATTTGATGCACAATTCCACCGGCTATGTTCTAAAACAATTGGTTCATGCTTTCAGCTGTCTACTATCGAGTTATGGAACACGTGGGAAGTTTGGAGAGCACTCAAAAAGCTAGAAATGCCCTCGGCTATTGCCTCGGGCAACTCTTACGCTTCTTTCGTGCTCTTCAAACTTCCCGCGTGCTCCATAACTCGATAGTGCACGCTAAAGCATGAACCAATTCTTAAGAAGAGTTAAAAGCTAACTTGGCTAAAAACTTCTCAGCAACAGCAGTGACCCTCAAGTTCCCATTGCAATCCATCCTGTCACACTGACCGACTACAAACATAATGTTTACACTCTATTATCACTGTTTTACATCGAGCCGCTATCATACGATAGTGAATTGCGTTATAGTTTTGATTAAAAGTTCAGCAACCACTGTGGATGTGCAAGATCATTGATCATCAGTCTGACGGATTTGGTTCAGACTCAACTCTGATTGTATCGTCTCCTCTTATCTCAGTCATAGGTGGATTTTCTGCCCGTAGATAGACTCTGTGAAGTCTTCTTTTGAAACGTTCTCTTATCTAAGTGAGGAATATCAGATAAATTATAACATTTCAAGGGAGCAAGTCCTCCCTCATTCCTAAAGAGCAAATATGAAAAAAAATCCCTCTGTATGGACGGCCGGCCGGGCAGCCATGACATGTTCATTCATAGCAAGTTCCCGTCTCTGAAATTTAGCCGCGAGGTCTCAAACCTTTCAATATATTGCTTTTCCGTTCAACCCTGAGTTAAAAAACACTTATTTGTAAAAAAAAAAAGTGAGAGTGAAGCTTTCCAGCGACGAAACTAGCGTTGAAGTTCGCCCTTAAACTCCCAAGATCTGATTGTTAATTCTCCCCTCTAGCTGCTACACGTTTCCTTGTAAATTGGTTAGAACAATTTGGTGTTCAATCAGGGTAACAACTTCTTCCTGATAAGTTTGGGGATTCTCATTACCTATTTGCCGGATCGTGTATGGATATTATAGAGAGAAGTTACATGTTGATCACTTCTGGGAGCCAAAGAGTTATTGACACTTAATTCCCAAACGCGATGCGAATTATGACTTGGAAGGAACAAAGTAATCTTTCTGACTCTAAGTGAGGCTTTGCGACGTTGGAGAAAATTCTTTAGAACAGTAGATATTATCTTAAAGTGTCAAAATATCCCAAAAGTACTGTTCAATAGAATATTTTGGTTTAACAATTTTCATAATTTACTCCAAGCCTCGCGTTTTTCTGGTCGTAAATTCTAGTAAACAAGAAAACAAATATGGTGAATCAACCACGCGGGTCTCGTAAACGCGAGAAAATCGTAAGTTTTTCAGATTGTGGATATTCTTTTTAAATGTTGATATGTCTAAAAGCTTAAAAGTTTTGTTCAAAAGGGGATTTTAATTTTGAAATGGCACAATGCTAGAATTTTCATCACAAACCAACTCAATTTTCTGGCCATGAATTCTAGTAAACGCTTCAAGCATGCTGATTCTATCACGCGGTCTCGTACATGCAAGAATTCCTTTGGAATTTAGCATCTTATCAGCAAACTACAATTCTTTCAATAAAGATTTGGCCGCGAAATATTTTTTGGTGGTTTTTGCCTTGCCTTATATGCATAGTTCTCGGGTCGACCGCGATAATCTGGTAAACCTGACGCAATAATAATTAAACTTTCCTCAAGCACAAATTGTGTCCACTGTGTTTTAAAAGAATTGGTTCATGCTTCTAGCACCTTGAGCAACTCTTACGCCTCTCTCGTGCTCTCCAAACCTCCCAAGTGTATCTATAATTTACGTACAATAAGCGTAAAACTATTATTTTTCAAAGGTTTCCTTTCGCTGACAAATATTTCTTCCTGTTGAAAATATGTATATTGTGCATACCTCACTATTTCTCAAGCAGTGAAAGAAGAAAATCGAGAAGCCCTAGAAAAAGAAAGGTATTATGGAATAAAAAATAGATAAGCTAATGACCAGATAAATGAGAATGAAAAAAAAGAGAACTTTTAGATTATGGAAGCGACAAAGAAGCATTAACCTCCTTTTTAACTGTGGTCGAAGGTCTGTGTCGCAACAACTACAGGTACCAGTAAGGTACTTATCTTCAAATCAATCGTTCTTTTCCGGTCGCATGCACAGACTTCTTTGTACATGGAAATTTTCACTTGATCTGTAGTTTTAGAAACAAGCCCCCGTGATAAGATTTTCACTACTTCTCTCTACTAACCTTCTCTTTGGGCTTAAGGGTGAGATTAATTCAAAAAGGGTTCTGACCTTAAAAGCTAATCCGGGTTATACTTGCTTATTGAGAATTACTTTCGAACCTTCGATGATTATCATCTTGTGTTGAAGACACCCTTACCTCCCTCTCGAAGATCAAACCTTAGTAAACTTTGCATTTTACCTGAGTAGAGTTGAGGATGACAAACATGTAGGAAAAAGCAATGTGCATTGGCGACAGGAAACCAATCAGCCAAGTGACTCCTAGCAATGGAGTCAACACCACGCATGATCGGAGACCGACCCTATAAAGATAGAGAAAAATACAATTTTCCTCGAGAAATCGACCCTCGGACCGTCGGATTTCGCGCGCAGATTTTCTACAACAGAGCTACAAAACTCGAAAGAGAGCCAGAACACTATGTGACAAGTGTTGTGCACTTTGCTGGGAACAGAGGTGGGGTGTGGTACATAGAAAAAAAAAAAGATAATCATCTCACCTGATCTGTTCAGTCTGGTTTTCTTTCACTTGTTGGATTGTGGTAATTTCCTTGATGACTCGCCCAAGGATTACTATGTTAGTCTTTACAAACAAAGACAAGACGAAATGTTGGCTAACTTTACTGACTTGTACATCTCTAATGGTGCGAAATATGAGAAAGTGAAAAGAGTACAGGGGAGGAAAATGCGGGCGGCAGCTAAGAGTAATATTGATCCCGCTAGACAAGGCTTTCAGTAAAAAAAGTTTGCAGCTTGAGAGTAATTGAAATTAACAAGAGAAGATTCTGAAAAAACGGTCACGTAGCCTAAATTCCAAAGCCGTTCGCCTTTACATCCCTTTGTGGATGTGGAGTCCTTTCTGAAAACCTTTTATAATGATTGTAGTGGAATGGATGGGAAAATGGATGTTCCCTGTCTGCCCCGTCATTGTCTTCTATCAAATATATTTATTTTTGGCAGAGGCAAGGTGCTTGCCTTAGACCAAAGGGAAAAATAAAAAATAACTTAACTCAGAATAACTTAAATAGAACATATGATAATAGAATAATTTAAATAGGTTCAAGTTGAGTTGTATTATTAAAACAGGTAATGTCACCACATACAAGTTCGATTAGCCCAACAAAGGAAACAAATATCCAGATTATTTTGTTTCTTGAAGATATCCAGCAGCTTGGAGTTAAAAAAGGGAAATAAAAGATTAAAAATTAATATATTAGTTAAACGAGGGATAAAGTAAAAATTTAAAAGTACGATAGGCCAGATTTTCAATCTTTTCAGCGAAAATCAAGATAGACGACGCAGTTTCGATATAATGCATTGAGAGAACTCATTTCCCTTTCCCTAGGTTTACCTCTTCAGGTGGTCGAAACATTATTCACTTATGTATCTACAGTGATGCTTTCAGAAGATAAAATAGGTAAACTTTCAAACTTACTACTGATCATTGACAAAATTCTCGATTCCGTCTTTTCCTGCAACAATACCTAGAGATGCAGCAACTATTATCGTAGGAAGTCCTGGAACAAAAGCCACAATAACTAAAAGAGAAATTGCTTAAAATGATCATTTACGGGGTTATATCAAAGAGGACAGCGATAACTATCAAATTACGGGCTATGTTATCTAACAAACGGCTTTGGGGAATAGAAAAAGATCAAGGCGATTGTACTTCTCCACTTGACGTGAAAACAATATTCAAGGTAGTCTTTATATGCTTGCTTCCCACCCCTGTCTGGCCACAAAACATTAATTTCTGACTGCGTGGCTCTGTTTTCGTTATGAAATCCCGACTGGTGAGTGTCAAAAGCCAATCAGAATTTGAGGATTGACATGTTGTGCATTGCACCAGCAAATAATTTTTTCTCGTTTATAGTTGCTTTATTAAATTCAATTTACTTTACTACCCTCGTGTATAATGACTTCAGCTTTTATCGCATCTTAACAAGTAGTTTTCCTTACCCCAACAAAGGCCATGATAGAGACGGATTTTATCACTTATGTTGTACACCTTGACAACAAATAAGTAGATATAAATGCCCTCGACCAGCATCCAGCAGAATGCTGCCATCAGGCAATACTGCATGAGAGCTGCTACCGCAACACAGACAGCCTGCAAGAGATTATCATCGGTTGGCTGATGTATTGGGTAAGCAAAAAGTTATCGGGAAATGTAAAAGGAAACAGAAACATATATACACAGGTTAAAGAACAATAGACACACACTGAAAAAAAAAAAGAAAAACAACAACAACTACAACACCAACTACAAAAACAAACCTTTATAGGAACCCAGAAAAAAAAAACAAAAAACAATATAACATAAAAAAATCGAAGAAAAATGAAAGTCAACGAGGAGGTTGTAAATTAATTTGTCCCAACCTCTCACCTTGTTTCCTGTGGCATCAACTCCAGCAAGGAAGACAATATGTCCCGCTCCAATGCAAGATGTGAGCCCTACTCGAATATGGGACAATGGTGCATGTCTGTCTCTATAGAGGCCCAAATAAACAAAAATTTGCAAACCAAAATATAATGACCAAAATTCAGCTAAGGAAGTGAAGAAAGAGAAACATTACCGCCCTAACCGTTTTCATTAATCCAATATTCTTCAAATGACTCTCGCTTTTAACCCTTTCTCTGATTCTTTCACATGTTGCAGCTGATTTTCTATATAACATTTGTAAGCTTATTTGTTTTATATTAGGCATTACTTTGCCAGAAAAAAGTCTGAAACCTCCGCCAGTGTAATCCTCACCCCAGGTTTTCTCAGGTTGTCAACACGTAGCTCATCTCTAAGGCCTATTCTCTAATCTCACCTGGACTATAAGACGATATCGACAAGATCAAAGAGACCACTTCCTTCATGCTATAGAGAGCACTTCCTTCATGCTAACTTGTCGAAGATTTCAACTAATAATGGGACTTACGTGAGCAAAATGTAGCTGATGATTGTTATAGAAACTCCAGTCAGCGATAAAGCCATCCCCACATGTGTAAGAACTGTCAGTATTCTGTCATCTCCCTTAAATTCAATAACATTTATTTAAAAGGCCGAAGATTGCTACGTATTTAATGCTAATACCTAAAGCTTACTTTCTGAACCTCAAGGGCACCTTAAAATAAACTGTTTCAATAGATGTTGCATGTTCATAGGAATCAGGGCGTCATGTGAACCTCCATTTAGGAGAGAGATATAGTAAATGAAACTGGCCGCCTTTGGGCTACGGGATTTGTGCGCACCCAATCCAACAAATTTTAATTTTTTGGTGCAGTCTTTGATTCTGGCCATAGTAATCCCAACCAATTGTTTTGTAATCGCTTCATATAGGCCGAATTTCTGCGTCAAGTGTACAATTAGTTGCCTAAACGAAATAAAAGTACACCTGGTGCTTTATGTTTCCAGCGGAAGTCGCTTTCAGGCCTAGGAGGACTAGACTCAATTTCCAGTTTTGTTCTCTGAGGTCTTACTACTTTAGTAACATTATTGTCAAAGTTCTTCTTTAAGCTCACGCACTATAACTGGAGTTTTTTGGAAATGCTTTGTTGTGTGGGACGCCTGAAATTTAAAGTGTTCACGATACGTGCTGGGCAACTTATACACCAAATAAAACTATGAATTTAGGTGTTGCTTTTGTATTCCGTGCAACGCTTACCTCTTCATCGTTGGTAAAATCCATCAGAACAGCAAAGTGTGTTAAGTGATTACACTTGCATTCCGTTTGGGATTCGCTCAAGATTCTGGTGAAACATCCTTGCGATGACCAACCCTCAGGGCTGTATGAGAAACAAAAGAAACTTCTCAAGTGGTCGACTGTAGTTCCAGGCTATAAAATCTTATTCAGCTTGCTACATGACCTACACAATAGGTGTCAAAGAAATGGAAAGACATCTCGTAGAGTTTTGCAAGAAAAGAGGTTTCGTCGGAACACTTGTGAGGCTTACCCATCTCCAAACATGTCCCAGAATACACACTCTCTTATATCTCCACTTGCCTGAAAGTATTGCAAGAGAACTAGTTAAGAACAGTTTATGGACAATGCTAAGTTTGAAAACTGAACTTTTAGAAACAAGCTCAAAAATTACTAGATAAAGAAGTTTTATCGAGAGAGTTGATAAGGGAAATTCGCCTGCACAGAGACATTATAAGGCTGATGTTTCGAGCGTCGGCCCTTCATCAGAGTTCTGACGAACGCTTTACGCTCGACGCATCAGCTTTTAATCGCTCTACATTGGCCAATTCGCATTATAAACTCACTTGACAGACAGTTCATTATCTTACTATACTGCACGCCAACGCGGCACCCCATGTTATAGAAACTTCCCCCCTCAAATATTACAGATACGAGAATACAAAAAAAGGACAAATTTACTGAAATGCCACATTCATTAAAAGTAGACCCTAAGATCACTGATCATCGCGATCGTTATTACCATCGTCATTGTCATTAATTTATACCTTTGATTAATTCGATTCACCCACTTGAACCAATAATCTCAGGAAATTCAAGAAAAAAAGCTTTTAATATTGAAGACGAAGACAATTTGGCGTCCCCGAAAAAGCTCCTGATGCCTCCTTACTTAAACATAAGTTGCAAGGTGCGATGGAAAAAACAAAAGACTAAATTAGGTACAAGAGGTGACGAGGATACCTTTTTTATGTTTTTAAAAACCAAGGTAATGTTTTCCTCCAATTCATCAGGCTCAGGGTATATTTCGACGGACATGATTATGGTGTTCAACTTCCTGATAATAATATAATAAAAAGGGAAGTAAAACAAAAAAAGGAAACGGACAAGTTTATAGTCTCCATCAAAATCTCTTGTTCAATTGGATATTTTTACTCACCTCTAGTTCTGGACCTTAGTTTTGGAGGAAGCCTATTAATTTAGAGCCATGAGGTAGGTTTGGATACATCATCTTAGCTATGCACGTTAAGGATGTTTTTCCTTTGTTTTCTTTTAAATGCGGTCTCGCACTGAAATTAGCCAATTTCATCTTCTCGAAACATTGGAGGAAGATGCGAGTTTAATAAAGTACGAGGAAATACACAAGCTAACGCTAAACATGCAAACCTGGTTTTCTTGGCTCCATTGACGTTGATGTCCGGTATGAAGATCTCGGAGAGATTTTTATACATAACTGCTACAACCACTGACCCTATATGGAGGTAATTCGAACGAAAAGATACATATTTTATTCGCCAGGCGGGAGTTTGTCATCGGAAAAGTCTGTGCCCGAGTCTTGGATACAGCCCAAGTCCCTTCCTGGGAAGAACTTAATGTTAGTATCCGCCCCCATGATAATCGAGGATGTTTTCTTTGCTTCCTGTCATTTTACATTTGGGATAAATTCATCCAAAACGTCTTTGCATCTCAACTTCAAAGATATGTCTCTTTTTTTTTTTTCTTTGTTTTTGTTTGTTTTTTTGTTTTTAACCACCATCTATTGATTTATCTCTTATGATATTACTAGAAAGCCTGTCTACTAAATATACAATCAATTCTAATATTAGATCAGGGGTTCAGAAATTTCTTCTTGAGATTAAATGTACTTCTTAGAATTTGGATATATCAACAAAGTTGAAATGGTAAATTGGCCACCGTAATGATTACAAAAGCTGACGTTTCGAGCGTTAGCCCTTCGTCGGAGCCCTTCGCTCCGACGAAGGGCTAACGCTCAAAACGTCAGCTTTTGTAATCATTACGGTGGCCAATTTACCATTTCAACTTTGTTGATATATCCAAATTATTTCGTTACTCCCACCGACGCAGCCCCAAACAGTTTCTTTCGAAACTATCAGTCCTTACTTCTTAGAATACCCACCTTTCTCGTGGACATTTTCTGATGGAATTTCCATGAAGTTTTCATTTCCAAGATCAGCACAACGAAACTGATTGCCACTGTGCTTGAATGTGCGACTGGCAAGATAATCTACGGCTACGAATTAGAAAAAAAGGCCATGTATTTTCAATATTACTCATTTCCACGTGTTTGTAAGGTGGTGTAAAGCCCGATAAAGGAGTTTCAAGCCCTGCAACTCATCAAATAAGTTTATTTGAGCGCGATGGGTCTTGCTTTAGCATTAAGTGATGATTATCAAGAAACACTCCCTGGCAATTGTTATGCCCCAATAATAAAACAATGAGAATGATAAAGAAAACAAAGACACACACACACACGCACACAACAACAACAACAATGATAATAATAATAATAATAATAATAATAATAAAATAATAATGATAAAAATAATAACAATAATAATAACAATATTAACAACTTATGAACAGTTTTATTTTGTAATTAAGACGAACTCTTAGGATTAGTAATTAAGACGAAACTCTCAGGATTTAATTTATCTATTTATATATTTTATGACACTCTTATGAAGTCATTTTTAATCAGGTTTTTTCTTTTTTTTTGTGTTGGTGTGCTGGTTTTTCTTTTTTTCGCGTAAATTATTGCGTAATTGTTGTCATAAGTTTTATTCGATGCTGTGGCTGGTTACGGCTTGCCGCCCAGCCTAAGCTTTTAATCTTTACTCTGGGCATCCAGACGTTTGTACTGCCATTATAATAATGATAATAACAAATAAAAACCAAAGACAAAAAAAGATAGAAGATAAAGAACTCAGCGGCCGCACTCCTTGACCACGCAGGATTATTTATTTTTGCGCTTTTGGTTATTTTACTTGTTTCCATTTCAATCATTCATTCAGAATCCACGACATCTCATCATGATCATTTGCACCTTACAGTTCGCGTTTGTAAATACTTAATTAATCTTCACAAGAATATCTTAAGTTACATGCAAGACCTACCTGAATTATTTCTGAAGAAGGAGAAATTGGTAGTTGTACCGTTCAAATGTGATAGAGCCAGTCTACATAGAAAGTCCTCAAATACCAGTGTGGTGAACATCACATCCCCCTTAATTCGGTTACCTCCCCCAGCGCGAAAGATAGTTTCATTCTCAAGCGCGGATACTGCGTCCTGATTATGAAAATCGGAGGAAAGTAAATGGTAGGATAGCTAGGGAAAGCAAGACTATAATATTATCCTCACCAGTGTAAATAATTTAGCCATTGAACTGTAAAGGTGGAAGCGAACTCTCAATACTCGACGGGGAAAACTTACCGAGAGTGGGAGGGAAGAATTTTCAATGGTCGAAATCTCCAGATACCCTGCATGGCCTGCACACTTGTTGTTTTTGTTATGTTTGAGTTCTCTAATGTCTTGTGGCCTTCGTTATATTGAGTGAACTTGCCAGCGCATAGTCCCATTACTAAAACAATCTTAAGGAAATGTATCTCTGTTTTGTGTCAAATGGATTGTTTCCCATTGGCTACAACATAATTCCGTTCAGTTTTCACACCTTCAATGCTTCAGAAACGATAGCACTGTTAAAGAACTCTACCTTCAGGGCGTTACGCTTTGTCAGGTTAAGACTTCTGTAAAATCTCAGAATACGAAACCTCTTTTCCTAAACGAAACAAATCAATAAATCAATGGATCAGTCAGTCAATCAATAAATCAGTGAAACAGTCAAGTAGGTCAATCGCTGAGTCAATCTACCAGATCTATCTGGCAGTCGGCTATACAGTCTGTTACTGATTTGAAACTGTCGTCGCAATGCAACATAGGCTATCTAGTTTGGACCCGTGCAGTTGTTATATATGTATTTAGATGTACTTTTATTATTGCTCTAACTAATATATATATATATATATGTATATATATATATATATATATATATATATATATATCATTTCTATATATATATATATATAGATGTACTATTATTACTGCGCATGCTCTAACTATAAATCTCTTGCCTTTCTCTCTTCTATGCAGTTTGTCTTTCCTGCGAAAATGATAAAAGGAAGGGAAATTATAAGCTGTATAAAATATGGTATTTCACTGATTTGTTTCGTTCTTAACTTTTTTCTCTGCTTAGAAAGTGTATTCATTTCTTTAAGTGAAAGAGTGGGCATCATGCAGTTGACTCAAGTCAAGCAAATTAACTGCGAAATAGGTGCGACTACTAAAGACTAATGTCCGCAAGAAGCTATAAATGATTTAAAATTTTAAAAGACTTGAGACGGTGTTAAATTAACTCGAGATTTCATTTACCTACCTTGATTTCTACATGTCTGGACTTTAAACCGATGAGTCACATTTCGGTTACACAAGATGGGTCTAATATGAATGCTCCAAGCCCCAGATGTAGTAAAAGTTTGACGAGTTCGTAACTTTTCAGAACACTCTGTTTCGTTGAAATTATTTCGTTTAAAACAGCTATTAAATCCATCACACCAGGAAGAGCAATTAGTACCACCATTAAAGGGGCTACAAGATATCACGGTGGACCGACTAAGCAGGCTATTCTTTTTAAGTTTCTTGCACGCTCTCTTTCTCCATGCCTGGGGCATCTTCGTGTTGATAGGTTTCTTTCTACATGCCCGGAGCATTCTCCCGTTGGTATGTTTGCAATCGACGTCTGCAAAATAAGCATATTAAGGAAGTATGTCTCAGAGCAAAGAGAAAAGCAGAGCTCTTTTAGGACAACCAGAATATGAACACGACAGAATTGTTTCTATTGCGTTTAATCAGATAGAAACAAACTTACCTTCTGGTTGTCCACTCTGAATAGCTATAAAAAAAAAGCAAGAAAAAAAAAAGAAAAAATGAAAAGAGAAAAAAAAAAAGATTTCTGTCGAAAAAATCTTCCTGATATACCTCTTCTTTTATCTAAACCAGATGGCGTGGACGGATGAAGCATGGTTGTCTGCTGATGCCTTTTGTGACAAAATGTGCTTCTACTTGGTAACCTCCTTTTTACCTTGTAAGATGTATTTGTGCCCTGAAAACGAAGCTATTAAAAAGAGCCAAAGCCCATGAGGTGCTCCAGCTAGATTCTGTTCACACGCATGTTCAGGCTGCACGAAACTGCTTCTGAAGGGCGCCGGGAGACATTAAAATATTTGGAGACCATTGCTATATGCCAATTTTACAATAAAGTTACCGCCAGGAGATAAGATTATCAGTATATTTTATAAAATATTTCATGGTAGATCAAACAAAAAGTTACGAGTTCCTCATATCAACGTTGGCTTAATCCATTTCTGATAAGACAGCGGCAAGAGAGTGATAATTTCCCTCCAAAATTGACTCTTCGACGTCGAAACAATCTTTCGCCACATATTTCATTCTAGCGACCAGCAAATTTTTCCCTTTGGCGATATCCAAAATCTTTGAGCAAACAGATGAATCCTATTACTAGCCACTCATTCATCTGCATATCAATTTTATCTGGTTTTACGGCTAAAATAAAAAGTGAATAGTTTCATAGGGATACATCTCCCACTCAGGTTAAATGATAATACTTAGAAAATATCTAGCTAAATGTTCGTCTTTCCATGTTATACACCAAACACCGTAAAAGCTGAAAGAACTTTTACCGAAACCTACCACGGACATTTGGTCGTGATGTTGACATCTTTTGAAAAATTATCATAGTGCTAGCCTAAAGCGCATTTTCTTTATTTGTGATTTGATGAAAGTTAGCCAACACAAGAAGTCAAAAAAATTTAGGAAGGTTTCTCTGCTTATTGATGATTAATCGACAGCAAGAACTGTATATCTCCCAAACCAAGAACGCATCTGATGATTTAAACAGTTGTGAAACAAAGCCAATTTGAATTCAATAATATACCTAACGTAACGAATGAGACGGGAAATCTAAAATGCAAAATAATTGAGCATGAGGTTTCTGAAATATTTTCCATGTTGTTTATATTTACTCTCAAGTATCCACAGCACTACAGAGATCGGTCTGTTTATTGATGATTGATTGAAAACAATAACTGTATATGTCCCAAACCAGGTCGAACGAACGCATCATTGTCCGTGTGTGTGTGTTTGTGTGTGTGTAGGAGTGTGTGTTTGTGTGTGTGTGCGTGTGTGTGTGTGTGTGTGTTTTTTTTTTCAAAGTTGTCCACATTGGTAATATAGTGTTTTACACCTAAGGAATATGGAGGAAAAAATTAACTTGTATACGAAAAGTCTGCATGGAATACGCATATCTAGTTAAACATGTCACCATATTAAGTTTAGGAGCAACTTTTTGTCGATGAGCTAGCTATTAGTTATGTATCTAGAGATGTCAAATTAAAGATGATATCCAACTCACCTAGAATGACTGTCATCAAATAAACTGCGCCAAATGCTGACGCATAAGAAAACACTTTCATCTTTCCAAGCTTGAGATGCACTGCGGAGACCGAGACGTGAGATAGGAGTTTTACTTTCCTCAATCCACTTTCAACGATGGACGAAGTAGATTCTTTTTTAAAGAACGCCAGATATTGCCAGCTGTTTGTTTTATTTTGCAGTACAAACCTTATCTCTCAGCTAACAGACAATGGGCCAATCAATTTTCCATCTTGAACAAAGAATGGTTCCTGAAATAATACATCCGGGTGTCTCAAAGAAAAAAAAAAAAGCGGAGTACCTTTTTTGCTTACGTTTGGGGTGTTATAGTCCCGGATGGAATCGATTTCCAACTTCTCCTTATAATACCAGATACTAACAGGCATACTGCTTACGGAAGTAAAATTGGAGATTTCTAGGCCTGGGAAATTCTATCAAGTTTCTGGTTTACAACATACTCCAGACATTTTCCATGTGCTCACAACAACAACCTTTATTCGTTCCAGTACCCCACACGGGGTAGCGCCTGGCGCTTACAGAAAAACAAACAAACGAACGATCGCGTGCCCAAAATCATAATACGAAACTGATCTATTGGTAAATTCTCTAACTTTTACAAACATGATAGTACCCAAGACTTAATATAGGAGAACACCTACGCGCCTCTTGGAAAAGCGAACCTATATATTACGTGAGGTCCACATATTATGTGCGGACTCAAATGGATCGCCGAGAACGAAACGAAAATAGACCACTTCATAAATGGCTGCCGGATTAATATTCTTCTGTTTAAATTTAAATTAGCCCTTCTGGCCTCGTTCTCCAGTACAAAATTCAAAAGAGGACATTATCTCAAGCGAGGCCAGAAGGGCTAATTTAAATTTAAACACAAGAATATTAATCCGGTAACCATTTATGAAAGTGGTCTATTACCTTAATTATGCATGGCGAACTCACGGATAAACTGTGCACAGTGTGATTAGAATATACAGTGATTGTACACGTACTAAAAGCCATTCTCATTTGATTTCAAGAGACAGATTTAAGTCGTCAATCCAAAAAGAGTCCTCCTCAATTGATCCGACATATTTAAGAAGCGGTCCTTCATCTTTAATAAGATCCAAGCCCACTCCACAATCCTAAGGCCGCTCTGAACACTACGATACTTGTATTTCGTATCATTACTCTTTCCTATGCTTCTCATATCCACGAATAAAAAGAAGCGTTATCGTTTATGAGCAATTCTTGTAAGTTACAAAACGTTTTACAATTGTTTACTTTGTTTCTTGTGATCAGTCCGCGCGAGACTGGTACAATTAAGTCATTTAAATTGTTAAATATTATGGGATAAACCACGCGCTCGTACTTGCAGAGGTCAAAAATTCGTTTTGGATGTTCGCTTGTTTTCTCACTAGTTTATTCACTTATTCCTCGAGTCAACAAATCTTGTAAGTATGTTTTCACTGTAGTTTTTTTTGTTTCGCTTCATTTTGTTTACATTTGTTTTCTTTTTTGTACAGGTAAACCAGATCTTTGTAAATAAAGGATTATTCGAATATTCAAGTCTACAATTTTCAAAATGGCGGTTTACACGGTTGAAATTTTTGTTCACGAGGAGAATTTTTTATTAGTTTTGCTTACATCGTCAGTAAATAATTATAATCAAAGGGTTGTAAAGGTGTATAGATTGGCAAAGCATTGAAAACCAGAGGAATAGTGAAGACAAGGCAACAGAGAAATAATAAGGATGGATAAAATCTTTAAATTGATCTTGCCTTTTATTTCTTTATTTATTTTCTAAATTTACGAACTCTAGGAGCACAGGCTCTATAGGGTTCTCGACATTGGGAATTGCGTATACGTTTGCATTCTGAGCGATCCTTAACTTTTAGTAAGAGCGTCGAGCTTGATCAAACAGTGACAGAAATGAAAATGGTGCAGACGAGAACGATAATGATGTACCAGCTTTCTCTTTAGCGCCTGTTCCAATTAACTCTCCGATTTTCTCGTGGAGTGGTAAATGGTAAAAAGGAGGGAAGGGGGCGTATACTTCGCAATTTTTTAACTAGGGTATATTGAGATTAAATTTTCAAGTTTAACTTCGTTTAGATAGACCGTGCTACCTCATCATGATGGTATAGCTACCATGATGCCACGTGGTATCGCCTAGCAACTATTGCGTCAGAGCAAGGTTGAATAATGTTCCCTTCATCGGCTATGAAGTGTTGTAGTCTTGTAAAGTTTTTATTGTGTCTTTATTTGAAGTGTACTACAAATTTTTTTTTTTATTATTAATATCTTTTACACCAAAATTGATTCATACGGCCATTGAGTGATTACAGATTAAATGATTCATCAATATATTTTAAAACGGTCTTTTCTGGCATCTCTATTCTAAGAAATTATTCCAATTGATCATAGAATGACAATGGGGCTAGGTAAACGTCGTAAAATTCATGTTTCCGGAACGTTACCACGTGTTTCCGCACATGTTAACATGAATTTACACTTGCGGAAACATTTGTTTCCTTCAACTGAAACCTGACGGAAACATCTTAAAAAGTGGTAAAGTTCCGCTGCGACCGCAGCAACGGAAACACGAGTAAACGTCACCAAGCCGGCAGCAAAAACGCGAGTTAATGGTAGTGTTTCCACGGTTTCACATATTTGTTCCACGTTTCCGTTTACGGATTCTTGATGTTTCGTCCTGTGAAATGTCATTAACCTAAGTTTATGGTTAAGAAAGTTACCCAGCAGCTGGGAAAAAAACATCAATACGGTTTGAATTTGCGATAGAGCTCATAAGCTACAGTCTAGACAACATAAGTGAAGGTGGTTATAAATGCACACAGTATTTGCTCAATTTAAGGGGAAGATATAAGTACAAAGGCTACTCTCGATCCTCCTGAGGAATTCCAGCGTTAGCGTGACTCTGACGGCTCTGAGAGTTCTTTGTGTTGTCAGCTTTCCCATGGTTCAATGCACTTGGGTGAATTCTTTGGAATTTTCTTTTGAAACGCCCTTTTATCTAGAATGGAAGTATAAGGAAATTAGAGGTACTCATCTTTGTTACCAGTTTTTCTAGATGTAAATCACCAAGATTCAAAATTCATATATACCTCACTATTTCTCAAACAGTGAAAGAAGAAAATAGAGAGTCCCTTTAAACAAAAGCAGTAGAGATTTCAGTTAATCACTTGATAAATAAACAAATCAACAAATAGATCCACAAATAAAAAAAAGCTTAAAACGTCATGGTCGTTTTTATCGAATGCATGGTAGCGACCAAAAGCGTTATACAATTTCCTTTTTTTTTATGACTGTAGGGTTGTGTCCAAACAGTTCAGCCAGAGATCCTGTATTCTTTCTCTCTGTCTTCAATCGTTCACCCGCTTAAGGTTTAGTTTTTAGAATACATCTCTATCCGGCAGATATAATAGTTTCATGGTGACTCCATTATTATTGTTAAGTAGAGCTAAGGCTTTGGAGATAAAAAGGAAGGTGCGAAAGGATGTCTTAGATAATCTTTTCGGAATGGAAGGGTGGTTCTGGTGTTTAAAACTGAATCCGAGTCATCCTTAGATATAGGGGCACTTCCAAGTATTTCTGACGCTCAACTTATCCGATGTACGCCCTTATCTTACCCAGTGAAAGGCAAACTTAAAGCTAAATAGCACTTTACCTGAGTAGAGTTAAGGATTACAAAAATGTAGGAAAAGGCGATGTGTAGTGGTAAAAGGAAGCCAATCAGCCACGTGACGCCCAGCAACGGAGCTAACACGACACATGCGCGGATGCCTAGCCTAAAAGAGACCAAATGAATGCTCAATCTTTCTCCAACGGAAATCCGAGGGAAGACTAAAAATCTAAGTTGAAATTTAAGGTTAAAGATACCCGGGACAAAATGCAGTGGAGGTGGGTGGTTACTTTGACTGTGATCAAGCGACCAGCATATCATCAAGCAAAGAAGTTTTCGATAACGCCAGCCCTCCTTACCAAAAAGCCCTCTACGAAAGTGGCTACGACTATAAGCTTACATATGATCCACAGCCAGCTCAAAAGCGCACCAAAAATCGCAAAAGAGAAGTGATATGGTATAATCCACCATGGAACTTCAACGTGAAGACCAATCTGGGAAGAAAGTTCTTAAATACTGTTAACAGATGCTTCTCGAAAAACCATCCACTACACAAGATCTTCAATCGCCACACACTAAGTGTTTCGTTAATACAACGAATTATTAACTTGATTTCCTGATTGACTTTGATTGACACTAAGTTTCGCAATTAAGCCACGTGAATAAGTCTGTTTTCAGTTCAGATGTTTAGATTCGAAGTGACCCTCATGTTTTGCTGACCTGTCGCGCTGACCCGTATTCTGTTATACCCTGATCTGTTATATCTGTTGCCGACCTGTATACCGTGAAACAATCCTACTAGACATCGCCACAGAAGTAAGTTATCAGTGCTGCAATTCTAGCTAATAGTTTGACTCGTATGTTTATGTATCAACGCTGAGATTGGGACCTTTGATGCCCGCCCAATTTAAAAAGTCTAGGAAAGTTTAATAAAATACGTTTCGGTCCGAGACCTTCATCAGTTGTAATACAATGACTTAAGACTTACAATGACGTAAGTCATTGTATTACAACTGATGAAGGTCTCGGTCCGAAACGTATTTTATTAAGCTTTCTTAGACTTTTTATTTGAGCATAGATCTTTCTTAGCTCGAAGTTGTCCGTCCTCGTGTTCTACAATATTTTTCCTACTATTTATCGAGGTTTGGACTGTGAATCCCTTTGGATCCTTCTGGCGCTGCGTCACTGTTGGCTCGAGGCCTTTTAACTAACTGCAGACAGTACTGTTTCGGCCTTCTGGGCCTCATCAGTGCAGTGCTAATGCTAGGATGGAGGAGAACCAATATGGTCACCCCAAACGATCCAACCTTTGTGGTATCGTCTAAGCCATGCCAGAGTGCTCAAACTAGAGTACACTAGTTTACAAACTATTATGCGAGATCTTTTGAAATATAATGAAGTATAACCTCTCCACTAGAATATTTAATTTTATGGAGGTATTACAGGAGGAAACAACTCTTATCATCCCACCTGATCTGTTCAGTCTGGTTATCTTTCACCTGTTGGATATTTGTCATTTCTTTGATAACGCGCACGAGGATCACCATGTTAATCTTTAAGGATTAAAAAGGAAGAAAAAAGAGGAGAAGTAAGCTTCTGTTGTAAGTTTTTGAAGGAGGAATTTAAAAGACTCATTAAGAATATTTAATTGAAATCAATGTTGAAACAAATGTATGTAGATGACTAAGCTGATATTCATTGAAAAAGATTCAATCTGTGGCAACTTACAGTTGCGATTAGTCCAACAAAGGAGACAAATATCCAGATAATATTGTTAGAGGAAGACATCCAGCATCTGAAAATTGGAAAAAATAAAAGGCACAGGAGGTGTAGCTTTCTATCTTTGTTCGTTCATTAGTTAAAGTAACTAGGGGTATTTCATGTCAGAATTTGAAATAAAAACCAAAGGATAAGGCAGCATGAAGCCTTTATATTACTTTGTAAAACATCATTCTGGATGATAACTTATAAATTTTCTTGCTCTAGCACATGGAGAGACTGATCCACAGTTTGAAAGAATGGGGTTCCCGGTGAAAAGGGTCGGGAAAAGGCCAGCTTAGAAGACTGGGGGCTACTGATAACAAGTTTCGCAAAACGTATTATCTATTTTTGTCTACTCTTAGACCTTGATTATGGTCTACCATTATTTGTAGGCAGGTAAAGGGAAGGGTGACTCCAGGGAACTAATGTCTTCGTGTTTGACCCCCCGCCCCACCCCACCCCACTCCTCCCCTTGTTTGTTTTTTAGGTTCACATTTCCAGGCTCTCACCATTTCGAAGCAGTTGATAAATTAAGGAAACTATCAAACTTCAAACATACTTTGTATCACTGATAAAAGTTTCTATTCCATCTTTTCCTGAAGTAATACCCAGAGATACAGCAACTATGATTGCAGGCAGTCCTGAAGAAAAAAACCCACAGTAGAAAAAGCCATTTTCAATTAGTAACTAAAAGCTACTGTTTTAAGTATTACAATAATCGAGACTGAGCACTATTACATTTGCTCAAGCCAAAGACTGTACAAGTTGAGGATTTTAAGAAACTGACACCCCTATATTATTATGTGAAAATACGAGTTTTCAATGTGATTTTTATATTTTATACTCTTGAAATTTTTTTTCATTGGTATGAAACTTCTAAAATAGTTTCAATTACAAAATAGCTTCGCGTTTTAGCCAATTAGACCTATGCTGGTGACATTCAAAATAAAACCAGATTTAATCATCTCCGGAAATACCGTACACCTTATTTTGACACCCATCAGGACGATCCAATGATTTTCAGAAAGCACACCTGTTCATTCGAAGACTTAAAATATGCTCGTTTGAAGAAAACTTCCCCGATGTTTTCATGGCAACTATCTTTTGCACTTTTTAGCCTCTTTATCCACCCTGAAACCTACTCTGCCTTGGTATCTAACCAATCAGAATCAAGATATTCTGTTAAGTATATTCTATAAGTCCAATCCCATTTTTGACTGGTAGTGAGCCTTACCCCAGCAAAAGCCAGGGTAACGATATATTTTATCGGTGATGTTGTACACCTTTACAATAAATAAGTAGATATAAATGCCCTCAAGAAGCATCCAGCAAAAGGAAGCCATCAGGAAATACTGCATGAAAGCAGCCACAGTTACGCAAGCAGCCTGCAAGGAATAGATAATTCTTAAAAAAAATAATCTGAAAAACAATGCGAAACAATAATAATAACAATAATAACAAAAATAAAGGAAGAATACAAAATCGGAAGCATGCAAACAAACAAACAAGAAAAAATAATAACTTGTGCGATCAGTCTTTAAATCAATCAGTCAAAATAATAAGCTGAACTAATTAAAAACAAACAAACAAATAAACAAGCACAAGAACAACGAAAACAACTCAATAAACAACAAGAAGTAATAATTCAAAAAGGCACCTTATTTCCAGTAGAGTTAATTCCAGCAAAAAAGATGATATGTCCTGCTCCAATGCAGGAGGTCAGACTAACCCGTATGTGACACAAAGGTGAATGTCTGTCTCTGCAGGTAATTAATTGCAAAGAAAAACCATCAGAAATACAATAGTAAATAGTGAAACAAATGAAGGAATAAATACTCTGGCACAATATATATATATATATATATATATATATATATATATATATATATATATTTATTACACGACTCAGGCAGTCAGAGGGCCAGTAAGTAAAATCAACCAATCAAAATGCTCTATTGCCGGTCAATATTCTCTCAGTATTGGACCGGGCACTGTCCCGAATGGTCCCGAATGATACCGCACTTGTGTCCCTTTGAACTTCAGTCATATAATAAATCTCTCATTAACCAAGCTTGCTCGGGACCGCACTGGAAGAATATCGGCCCTCGGTCTTTTTTGTGCGGACCTCGCTGCGCTCGGTCCGTACTGTCAAGACCTCGGGCCGATATTCTCCCAGTACGGCCCTCGTGCTTGGTTTATAAAATATATATAACTTAATAAATAACGAGTAGAAACAAGAATATTTACCAAAAAGTTTTCATCTTACACAAAAATTTTATTTCAAGCCATTTTAACTCCTCGGTGAGAAATATTCAATGAAAGATCATCTTAGAACGTCCACTTTCTTTACCAGGTGCGAGAAGTCCATTCTGAGCCCCAGATCGAACTAGTCTGATAACTTGATGAACAGTGATAATCCCCCAGAATTCAGTAAGACATCAGTGTTTATTGATATTACTTACGTGAGCTGAAGATAGCTGATAACTGTGAGTACGACTCCAGTGAGAGATAAAGCCATCCCTACTTGAGTGAGGATTGTCAGTATTTTGTCATGTTCATCTGACGAAAGAGTTTTCTCCTGGTTGGAAGACTGAAAAGTCATAATTATTTTATTTGGACCAAAGAAAGTGTTGTCTATTACAATAAATATATACAGATGCGATACCAGTTATGACTCAATGTTCCTTTTGTAGATTCATGATTTAATATTTTTGAAAAAAAAAAATGTTTACCTTCCCTTCAGCACCATTGTCGGTGAAATCCATGAGCACAGCGAAGTGGGTTAAGTGATTGCAAACACATTTTGTATGGTGATCGGATATCATCTTTGTTTGACATCCTTCACTTGACCAACTCCCAAAGCTTTGAAAAAGAAAGACACGAGGAAGAACTCAAGACTAGTTATTCTATCACAACCCCCTACACCCTCTTCCTCAAAAATGCTCAATTTACCCTACTAACCCAAAAGTTTTTTCAGATACTTTTGCCTTCCATCCAGACAGTTTGGGTTCCCATTAAAAACTGAAATTCGCGTCGTTAATAAAAGTGTTCTAACTATGCTGCTTACCTGTCTTCAGAGAAGCTCCAGAATACACATGTTCTGTTTTTTCGATCCACCTGAGGAATGGTTAAAGTGCATATGACACAAACATTTTTTTCCCGGCTTTTGGTAATTCAATATGTATGATAAACTGTGAGACAGTAGAAAATTATAATTTCTTTTGGTTATGACCGTTATTAGCCATGCAAAACTTGCTCGATTTCCATATAAAACTGCCTCAGGAGACTAGGGACGAGAAACAAGGTCGTGACGTGGAGTTGTTTGATTGCCAAAGGGGCTATCAAAGTGTTCTGATAGGAAACTCCGCGTATTTGTCAAAATTCGTCCGTTTCCAATCCGTTTCTTTCCATGATGTTCAGTGACTCCTACTCTAGTAGTGAATCGTGTGGCTCTTCTGAAAGAACGGATTGGAGTGAAGTGACTATGTTATCGTCCCGTATCAAGACGAGCCGCTTGCTGATTATAGCGAAGAAGAATCCTCGAACGCAAGTGAAGAAAGGGATAGCGACGGACTTAGCCTTTCGACTTTGGAGGCTAGATTTTAAGGAAATATGCGTGTGTATTTCTGGTAAGTTGAAAGCTTTACTATAATTCCAGACTAACGTAAGCATAAGCAGAGCTGATCTGAGCCCTTGCGTCGCGATGTTTGTCCAATAACTATTCCTTTACCTCTTCCAGGTGTCAATGCGAGCAATGCAACACTGAGCTGTTAGTCGGTGCTCTCGAGTTTTGTGTTGCATTGTTGCAGAGAAGTAACTAATTCATCCGCAAAGATGCTTTTTGATGGCTTGATCGAAAGAATCAAGTGCAATACCGAACACGAAGATTACGAATCGCGCCGTTGTTTTGCAAGTCGCTCCCCTCCTTAGAAACCAAGGTGGAGGAATTTATCGTCGACGCAATGAAGTGTAAGAGAACGAGTAAGTTTAAACATATAAATATCTGTATATATATACATCTGTCATTTCTGATTTTGTCGCTTTACTCATCAATTATGATACTTCTAGTTTTATCTCAATCGTTGAATTTTCCAGTGATAAGAAACGAGTCTCTTATCATTTCATTGAGGAAGGGAGGTCCAGTAATCACCCGAGCTGTACATTTTTTCATTTCTCATTTTCCTCTTTATTTGTAGGTTCATCAGAGCTGTTGCATATAGATGAATCACCAGATGGCTTTGTGGGTACATAGGCTGGAAAACAGAAGACCTCTACCAGCTTGTGTTTATCACAGTAAAAGGAAAAAGTACAACACACGACAACACAGGGGATATACCAATGTCCAGGAGTATTGAGCTCTAGTAAAAATATTCCATGTATCCAGGAAGAAAAACTTATGATTAAAAAAATGCTCCCAGCTCAGTTTCATTCATCTGGGCCATATCATCTTTGTCTATGCTTCTATGAATTAAATTAATAATAATGACCATAAAACAGCTGATTTGGAAAAAAAATGAGAGTCACTTTATTTGCTACTTTCCTTCCGGTGACCATGTGATGGCCTCTTGCTTTTGCGTGGGCATCTAGAACTAGATTAACTAGTGCTTGGTTGACTTTTACCATCAGCTTGATGTGAAGTTTGTTCTGATTCTATAGGAAAACAATAGTTATATAGTATGTGAGTGCATTTTTACAGTATGTGTGTTACCGTGTAGGCCCTATGAAAGTTAGTGTTTAATCCAGCAAATGTACTTTATCCTCACTTGTCTTGTGTTTGGATTACAAAATTCAAAGTTCACAAAAATGCATGAAAGAAATTACACCAAAGTCTACTTTGTTGACATCACTGGCTTAAATGTGTCCCATTTACCTTAAGGATATGTGGGGTTGCAAAAATAAACAGAACTGGCCATGGTAAAAAAAAAAATTACTGGTAATGACTGCTCGCCTGACAGTTCTCGCGATCTATCAATTCTTGGGAAACTTCGGGCACAACCGCATCCATCGTGGGAATAGAACCCTTGATCAGAACTCTATTCCGCTTCGTATTTTCCATGCTTTCCATTGTGAAAGCCATTCTGTTCTCGTCACAGCTTCGCTCACTGAATGGACCGAACACATTGAGGCATGCTTTGAAATCAGCTCTTTGAAATCCACTCGGTGCCGTTGCACGAATTTCATCCATCTCTCTCTCAAAGCACGATCCACAGGAAATTGGTGCATCGAGATGCCTGGCGTGTAGCTGGTGTTCGTACAGCTCTGAATTGTTAGGCACTTCGGCGACACAATAGCGCCCACCTTTCCTCACTGGCTTCTTCTTTTCCGCCATGCACTCAATGAGAGTACCACAACCTGACGTCACAGCCTCAGCTCACGTGACTTTTTGGCCGCGCGCGGTCCAGGGGACAAATTTCAGGCCGCATTTGCGCGAAGTTCGAACAAAAAAAAAAATTGAGACCTTACGATACCCCGAGATCGGTGTACGGGTACGGGTACTGCTCCCGTACGCGTAAGATATTCATGTGCGTAGCTAATTTGATTAAGATGCTCGAAGAGTTAACACGCGGGAATTTGTAACGATTGTTTACAAAGACGGCGGCCGCGGCGGAAGGATTTGCTCTTTTTCTTCAGAAATAAGTTATCTAAATTGTTTAATAAAGTCCATCAAATGTATCCAAAATTCTCCTTTACGAATGTTCTGTCTTTAGAAAGTACGCCAATGATATGCTTCATCTTCGAAAGCACAAGCGCACGTCACTTGTTATTGCAAACCCCGCCATTTCATCGAAGCACATTACCAAACAACTTCTTTGATTGTGAACCTCAGCATTGACTCCCATGCCATATTTGTCAATGCTAGTGCTTTTGGAAGACACAACTGAGAAATTCTCAGAAATCCCCCAAATTACCGCCACAAATTATTGATATCGTTTCAGAGTTCAACCTTCGCATTTGACATCCAAAGTCAATCCAGTTTGACGCGCTTTCTTTACCGCTAAAATTTAAAATTTGGCAAAAATATTTCAACAGACTTGCAATAACATTACTAAGGAGTCAAACAATTCAAAACGTCTCAAAAACTCACTCGTTTCTCCATCATGTAGCTCGTCATTCTCGTACTCTAGTACTCGTACTTCTTCTACGGGTAAACGGATGTCTACCCCGGAAAAACGGCTGTGTCTACCGGGTAAGATCGATGACGTCATCGCAAAATGAAAAAAACATGGCGCTACCCGTTACCCGTACACCGATTTTGGGGTATCTTCGAAATCGGGAATTTTCGATGAACTTTAACTCTCGAATCGTTCATCATACCTATCTAGCTACCAAAAAACAGTGTAAAAAATTTTGTGTCATATACACTTTAAGTGTCCTAGTTCAAGAAGTAAGATAGCAGGGCTTCAGCGCTTGCCTCGCTCATACCTTACTATTAAGGCGTCATAGCTAAAGAATATTAATGGATAACCCTCTAATCTAGATAGTAACCCTCTGCATCAAGGTCTCTGGGACTACTCCATTAATTACTTTTCGCCTATTAATTTGTTTAATGTTTAAAATTTAGCAGGTATTCTATGTGATATAGAAGAGAGCAGCCGGAGTTTGATAATCTCCCCTTTGTAATGGAATCAAAGTAACACAATTTGGAGCGGAGCTTAAAGGGATGTAATGCTGATTTGGGTAGTCTTCAATTTAGGGATTAGTCGGTAAATCTCAGTTTGAATTGCGGTAAAGATGACAACTTGTTCGACCATAGAAGGACGAAGGAACTGTTTGTATCCCCTTTTACGACAATAAAAAAAAAACAAACAAAATAAAACAAAACTGAAAATGAGACAAAACAAAGAACTTGAAATAATAAGTAAACAAATAACGAGAGGGAGGCATAGATACCCTTAGGTTCTTAAACACCAATGTGACGTTTTCTAAGAAATCTTCAGGCTGAGGGTCTACTACAGCGGACATAATTATACTGTCAAGTATTCTGAAAAAGAAAAAAATTAGACGATCGCAAAAGAACAAAATAATTTTAGAACATAGCTAACAGAGCCGCGGAATTAAATTCAGTATACGTAAGCGAACTCAAAGTCCCGATAGCGCACACTGATAGCGTAAGCAAATCACTTCTCCAGAATTCTTTTTTTTTCGCACGAGTGGCCATTGTTAGCGCGGGGTAAAATAATATATTTCGCTACAATAATGGATGTAAACAGAGACTCGGCCTACTAGTCCTAAAACGAAGACAATTTGTCCACCTTTTCCGTTGGGCTAGAGTTCTTAAATGTGGCAGAAAAAGAGAAAAACAACGGAAAAAGAGACCCGGCATCAGCGCCGTCACCATTCGCTTCAATTGATATTGTTGTCCGTTTTTCGCGTCGGATTTGATGCACTATTCTATTGGCTAGAGTTGCCCTCGGCTGTTGCCTCGGGCAACTCTTACGCTTCTTTCGTGCTCTCCAAACTTCCCGCGTGCTCCATAACTCGATAGTGCACGCTAAAGCATGAACCAATTGTTAATTTCTATTCATCTTTATTTTCGAAAAAAAATAAAATATATCTCTATATATATAACATGCGTACCTTGTTTTGTTGCCTCTCTCAGAACTGGCTAAATAGTTTGTGAAAAACTCAGAAAGTTTTTTGTATGCAAGCCCAAGTACTACTGAGTCTGTTTTAAAGGGAATAATAACTACTTTAATTTCGGTTTTCAAAATTTCACGATGTAATTGTTTTTTAAAACGACCGTGGCTTATAAATACTCACGGCACTAGTGTCGTCATAGACAGGGAAATCGTGGAAGAACACTGTATGAAGTTTTTTGAAAAATCATAAAGTTTTTTCGTAAAAGAAAGAGATTCAAGATAATTAAAAACGGAGACCGATTTGCACTAGGGAAAAAGGGAAAAAGGAAACAACACCTCACTGTCCTTAGTATTAAATGTAAGCTACACGCATACTGGTGGTTTTCACCGTCATGTTATCGAAATCTAAAATCAAATCTATTGAATGCCTAACGCCAACGAGTCATCTATATTAAAAAAGATAAATGAAAATTTTTTCCAGCTTTAAGTTCTGTAAAGTTTTTCGCTGATGAGTTATTGGCCAGTGTCTGACATAACTTTATAGAGCTCAATATGGGGATGCTTTGTTGGTGCTCACCCAAGGGGTACCAACACGGCGGCAATGAAGAAATACAGAAACTGATTTTGTCTTATTTCGCCGCTAAATTGACTAGGTATCTACTGTAAACTTTGGGAACTTAATCCAAAACATTTTCTAATGTTGCTGATGCTCAGGAAATAAAATGTCACAAGATGAAATCTTATGTTTCGTACGTACCAGCTTGGCCGCTATTTCAATGTCGTGCGACGAAAAACTACGAAATTAGAAATGGCTCTATTCTCAAGATGTAGAACCTTGGTACTCTGAAAATAAGTTGATGTTTAGGTCAGGAGTTCTTTCGTCTTTCGGAGGTAAAACTGTAACTATTACAGTTTGGATTGTGGATTTTAGACTCTTTATGACGGCACTTGAAAACCAAGGATTGCAAAGTTGGTAATTAATGTCAGAATAATAATTAATTAATAATTAATAATTAAAGTCTGAACCACTGAGTTAGGCAGGATATTACAGGCAATCATCATAAAAGCAAATATTCAAAACAAAGAAAGGTACTTACCTGGATCCAGATTAGCTAAGGGAATCTCGATAAAGTTCTCCCGATTGCTTGCATTAAACAAGAAGTTGTCTCCTTTCTGGGAGATATTGTGTCTGACTCGGAACTCTAAATACATGTCGATAACAAAAACAAAAAAAAATTAATTCAAGTCCAGAGTAGGCTTTGACCTACATGACTAGATTCATCCCGTTGCATTTGTTTAACTCAAGATTTTGCGTGTCAATAATTTCCCTAATTTCAGAATTGCGCATGCTTACGATCTTACGATAGATTTTTTCAGCGGATGTAAAATAGTGGCGCTGGCTCGCATAATGAAGAAAGCTGTTCTCCACTCACCCAGATCTTCACCGACATCAATAAGCTCGGGATTTGTGAAATTCTGTCCTTTTATGGCTTTCCTCCCTATTAATTCTTCAAAGATAAACGCAGCAAAAAAGGTGTCCTCCAATTTTTGACTCGCTGAAGAATTTGTGTTACGGGACCATATACTTTGGATTGAGGAAGTTAACTGGTTTTTGGCATCCTTGATGAAAAGTGGTAACATTAGTTAGATTAGAAGCTAACTCCAGTTACTCAATTGTTGCTTATCTAAAAGATGGATAAATATAATAAGTGGAGTCCGGAGTATGGGTACATGGATATTTCCTGTTAGCTGGATTTCGGGAATATTGACGAGTAATAAATACTAGATTGCTTTTCTGGACATTGACTAGATGAACTAACAGATCAAAAGTGTTTTTAAGTCATCTTAAGGTATCTTCCCATTGTCGCGTTAAGACAAAGCAATAAAGAAAGGAACAGCCAAAATATGGGAAAAACAAAACATAGAAGAAAACAAAAAGAAAAACTAGCCAGCTCGCCATACAAGACACAACTAAGCAAGCTACATTTGTAACTAACCCACCACTGACCAGTGGATAAAATAATAATAATAATAATTATGATTATGATAATAATGAGTGTGGATTTTATGTATTATATTATCTATAAATTTTGCATAATATTTTATAATTATTAGTATATTATATACCTATAGGTTTAAGTCTTCATCACTCATAATAGTAACAGTAATAATAATAATGACAACAACAAAAACAGAAGAAAAACAACAAAAACTATTCAATAAATTTTACTCAAAAGAAAACAATGTAAATTAAGCTACACCCCAGTTTTTATCATCATCTACCTGAATGGTTTCCATTTCCTCCTGTGAAGTAATATTTTCTACCTTTAACAAAAAGAAAACGGCTTGCATTGTTATGGTTACGTGCTACAGAATCATTCATCTAAATTCCATCATTCGGGTAACAGTGTAAAACTTATTCAGAAATCAGGAGTCTTATAGACGACAATCTGCCAAATATCTTACCGACGTCTCATTGGCTGGTGTGTCTAGGAAAAAAGTCAAAGAAATCAAGAGTAAAATTCAAATTTTTCTGTAAAGAAAACTTTCGGCGTTAAAAGTTGTGTTAACAGCAAAATGTTCTACAATGAAAGAAATTCCTACTTTATCACAGAGAGGTTAGAGAGGTTCGTTTACTCAGTTGCAAGATTCAATGACTACCTTTAGGGGGTTAGTGTTTGAGCAGCACATAGACACTGGGCAAAACCTACAGTGCAAGCAATATTAACCCTCCGCATAGAATTGCTTGCAGTCTCTACAAAACTAGCATCACCAAACAGTCATACTCATGCTAAAGATAGTTTCTTTTACTTTTCCAGCACTATGGCCAAATGAAAAAGTATTAAGGAGTTGTGAAATCATGCAAGACAAATTGATTACGACAAAAATGATAAGAGAGGGAGATACGTACTTTGAACCACGAACTGCAATCTGATGAGAAACAAAAACGATCTGCAATGTATTGCTTCAAAACTACGGTGTCCGTTGCCACACGAGTATTTAATCTTATTCGTAAAAGCTCTTCGAAACGTTTCTGAGCAACGCTTGATCGATGGCCATATTGTACCAAAGGATGAGCTACATTCATGACACCATCTAGAGCAGGAAAAGCTGCCAACGCCAAAGGAAATTGGAGCGCATTTTATTTTGTGCCATTTATCCATTAGTTGATCTCTGCATTCCTCATCCTCACAGTAACTTTGCTTCAAAAACGACGCAGTTTTACACCCATCATCTACAATAAAATAAAAATAAAAACTAAGCGAAGAAAAGCGAATGAATAGTTCACAGATTTGATAATATTTCTTTTAAGAGGAACGACAGAGAAAGCGTGTTTTGAAGTTCTACTGATTCAGTGTAATTTTTGAAAAGACAGATAGCAAGAATTCCGTTCCCTTTAGTTAAATCACGGTCAGCATTAATGAGCGATTTTGAGTATTGCACTGATTCTTGAGACACTAAGGCTGGAAAGGGAAATAATCAAATATGTGTGGCACTGTTCGAATTAAATCAAAATGCTGGGGAACCTTCTAATATAACAACTGAATGAACTATTTAAACAATAGAGTGTTTCTGTCGAGGAACTATCGGCTGATAGTTGCCCCGCGGAAATTTGATGTTCTTAAAACAAAATATCTGCCCGAGAAGCGAAGCTTCGAGGGCAAATATGCTAGCTTTAAGAACATTAAATTTCCAAGGGACAACTATCAGACCGATAGTTCCGAGACATAAACACTGTATTGTTTTTATTATTCACTACTAAATTTTCCTCCGCGCTTACAGCTTGTCACAAATGTCAATAATTCGCAACCGTACATTGGCTAAATAATACGTTATACCTGTCAGAATTGAAAAGTCACTGTTTTTCCGATCTGCCTAACTTTGCGGCCGTCAAACTATTCAAAACTTTTCACGGATGAGTACTATAAATCCAGGTATTTTCCGCGGACGGGCACTATCCATCCGGGTATTTTCCGCGGGCGGACACTATGGGCTGATAGTGTCTCTCCACGGATGAACACTATCGCGTCACGTGATCGATTTAAACCAATGAGAACCGGAGAAAATTTAGTGGTGAACTATAATTAGAGATATTTCTTATTTACTGATTTTTTTTTTCAAGTTAGCTGATAAATGAAGAACTTACTTCGTTCTGATATTGCCCAGCCGTTTTGCATAACTGCGGGATAAGAAAGGAAATAGCAACTGTCACCTTAAAAGAAAAAGATATTAATAACAGCTAATAATGATCATTGATTGCTAAAGAGCCATCAGTCTAGCTCAGGAACGGAAATTTTGTCTCAGCGGAAAAT